>NW_020664931.1:8064785-8121227 GCF_002925995.2 Terrapene triunguis
TAAATCTGTTAGTCTTTAAGGTGCCACCAGACTCCTTGTTGTTTTTGAGTACATGCTCGTATTCTTAGCCTGTGCCGGCATCCATGCGACCTCATCTTCACTGTCACTTTTAGCCATGTTAGCTAATTCAAAGCCTACACGAGCGGCAATCACATCTCCAATTATTGTAAACATACCCAGAGAGAGAGAGCTACCTGGGACCTATTTCCCCTTCAACCTTCAGTTCCTACACAAATAGATTTTTCCCTTATCATTTAAGCAAAGCTTCTTTCTCTCTTGGTTTGGTTTAAAGCAGTGAGGATTTCTCTCACAGCTGTATTCACCAATGAGTAGCAGAATCCACTGTGAGTCCATTTACATTAAAATAGATAGTTCTCCTTGGCACATTAGAGTATCAATTATGAATGAACACTTTAAAAACATTTAACTACTTCAAGGTTATAAATGTGTCCATTTGAGACTATTGATCTGTGTTGAAAATGTTTTTGGCTTCTGAGCTTTGTAATGCATAAATATTCTTTTAGACTTTTTCCTTGCTTCCTTATTTAATATATTACATTTTAATGGAGGACAATAGGCCTCAATTGGAGTATTGTGTCCAGTTCTGGCTGCCATGTTTCAGGAAAGATATAGACAAATTGGAGAAAGTCCAGAGAAGAGAAACAAAAATGATTCTAGGTGTAGAAAACATGACCTATGAGGGAAGATTGAAAAAAATTGGGTTTGTTTAGTCTGGAGAACAGAAGGCTGAGAGGATACATGATACAGTTTTCAAGTATAGAAAAGGTTGTTACAAGGAGGATGGAGAAAGATTGTAATTACAGCAAGGTCGACTTAGGTGGATATTAGGAAAAAACTTCCTAACTGTCAGTGTGGTTAAGCCCTGGAATAAATTGCCTAGGGAGGTTGTGGAATCTCCATTATTGGAGATTTTTAAGAGCGGGTTAGACAAACACATCTCAGGGATGGTCTAGATAGTCCTTAGTCCTGGCATGAGTGCAGGGGACTGTACTACGTGACCCCTTCCAGTCCTATGATTCTATGAATACTACCCTACCCCTAAGTTATGGTTATTTTCTGAGCATGTTTATTCATGACAGCTTGCTTCTGCAAACTGCTGCTTCAATCAATAAAGTGGGAGTAGGTGTGTTTCTCAAGGTATTCTTCATGTGTTGTTCATTGCAAATCAATAGCAAAAAACCATCAGGACTGTCCATCTGACTCAGGGATTTGAAAGGCTGTATCAGGTGATAAAAGTAAAAAAATTTAAATGTCTATTTCTCAAATCCATTGCAACTCATTCAGCAGATCTGGAATCTCTCTCCTGCATACTGCAATGGGTCTTGACTCCATGAGATGGCCTTTTGTCTTCAATAATCTTAAATTTCTCATGTTTAAACTTTTCATTGTATTTGTTATCATATTTTATTTTTTATCCTCCTTATATTTTGTACAAAAATGCGACTTTTTACCTTCATCCAGAACAGCAGGAGTCCTATGACCTGTGCCAAAAAACACATAGGTTGAAATCTACTCCTAACACTATACAAAAAACAAATACTAGCACTACTGTACTTTTCACTCCTTGAGTTCTGCTGCTCATTCATTTGTGCATTTTCAGTACCCCTGAAAGACAGAACTTCCATGATTGATACACCTTAATGTTTGATTCTATATATGCTGTTTCATCTTATATATTTTAACTGGAATACATTTCCTCCTTTCATGCTGGGTTATTCCATTTTCTGCTAATGCTGGTGCTGTCTCTGAAGTTATCATTAGTTCTTATCAGGTTCCTCAGATTTCTTGGCAGTAAACTTTTCTAATGCATACTGTATGCTGAAAAACCTTTAGTTGATTAGTGATCACGTCAACCTGAATTACTCAAGTAGGTATTTAATTTATGCTTATATCTGTTTAATGAGGCCTTTTGCATGCTCTCATTAAACTGGCTTCAAGCTTCTTCTTGAGCGATTTCATTTTTTCACTGTAGTTTTCCACTTTTACTTGTTAGAATATTCTACCATGGAATTCCAATCCATTGTTAACATTTTCTAATGGCTTGCCAAGACCTCTTGATAAGTCTATGGTTGCATTACCCTAATGTACTTGTTGGTTATTGACCAATTGTTTTTACGTCCTTCTGCTGACATGGTCTTTTTTTAAAGCTAGTGTATTCTTTCTTGGCTTTCTATGCATCTCTACATAGATCATTTGTTTAAGTCTATCAAAGACAGTGTAGCTTTCCAGTAACTTTTTCAGCACTTGCAAAGGAACATCATTCATCACACACAATAGCAGCCTTTCAGCCACTCAAAAGCAACATATTTAATCAACAAAAAATGTGAATCCAAACAGAGCAATTTTACAGTGTAGAATTTTGGTACAAGGATAACAGTAATCTATTCATAAACCATTTTAAATTACATTTTAGTGGAAAAAAGACAATTTCAGTTAGCTTATACATTACATAGCACAAGCCTTTACCTACAAATGGTTTTATCATGAAGATTAAATAGATATTACAGTAAATGCAGTAAGAGCCTACATACTGTACATTTACGCCACATATAAGTTATATACATATATAATTTAAGTAGAATGGCATTTTGTTTTAAATAGTGATGTTTGTATTGAAGTTCTCCCAAACTGCTAACAAGAATTAGTTGAAGAGGTAGCATAGTGCCTCTGTAGGCACAGAAATCAACTACACCTCTACCTCGATATAACGCAACCCGATATAACACGAATTCTGATATAACACGGTAAAGCAGTGATCCAGGGGGGCGGGGCTGCACACTCCTGCAGATCAAAGCAAATTCGATATAAAACGGTTTCACCTTTAACGCGGTAAGATTTTTTGGCTCCCGAGGACAGCGTTATATTGGGGTAGAGGTGTATTATACACAACTATCAACTATTGTGAACAATACCTAAAAGCATTATAACATGTTTTACTGCGAGACAGACAGGGCACACAAGAACAAAACTAAGATTACATCCTATTATTTTTAAAGAGTGTCATGGGATCTTCGAGTTTCACTCCATATCAACAGCAGCTGGAGCAGGGGTAGCTCCACAGGAATTGACAGTGCATACCATGTCAAAAATTTCTGGGGGTGTTCCCAGCTGTGGTCAGCAGTAAATACAAGGATCGCACATGGATAATGCAGCAATCAACTATTCAAGTTTAAAACAAAGAATATGTAAGGATTGTGCCTAGTGAAGTATAGTTCCTTGCACATTCCAATGACCTTTGGATCCATGCTCCATTTATGCATGATCCTTGCACTTTGCTCATACAGTGTCCTGGGGAGCCATCAGAAGACATCAGGAAAGACTGGATGTGTCAGCTGATGGTTGTCTGGCTCCTACTCCCCTTCTTTAACTACAAAAGGTTTTCACTAGAAGTTGCAACATGGGGTGGCAGCAGAATTGTACTTTCTAATCTAACTTTAATTATGCTTTGAATTTGTTTTATATGTTAATCTGTTAATTACGATAGGTATATATTTTTTCTTGTGCCAACTTCTTTATTCTGACCATTATTTTCAGCACCTCAGTTCACTTTGGGTTTTGTACTAATAAATCAGACATCATCATTTAGGATCATGCATTTAAAACAATAACTATCTAAGCAAGTACGTGCATTGAACACTGTCATTAAAGTCACTGGAGATATTAATGATGGTGTAAATGAAGTGTCAAGCCTAAAACAGGTAAAAAGATATAATGTGCACTTGTTTGGCATTTAGGGTGAAAGGGGAACTAGCCATAAATGTGACTAATACAAGAGTGTAAAGTTAAATGAGTGGAGAGGGCTGCTTTCTCTGAGACCTACCCCCAGTTAGTTTCTTGTACTGCTTATATACCAAGCGAATGGAATTGTAGAGTGGGGAGAGAGTAAGATATATTTATTTATCCTCAAAACTGAATTCCAAATAATTGCAGGTAACATTTTTCTACCACTGTCTGTGGTCATCATTAAAGAGTCAGCATTTGCTAATAGGTTCCACGTACTGGTATTTAAAATTACAATAGATTTTTCTTCTTCACTTAGAATTAATTGGCCACATCTGTGTAACTGTGTGGTAACAGTTGACATATATTGAGTTTTTCATGGCTTAACTGTGCACCAATTTAAGCTTGCGGTATAATTTAGACCACTGTTTGAGTTCCAGCTGAATTCGGCCCAGAGACTTCCATGGGAACTACATTGTTTACATAAGGTCTAAACTTGTCTCAATTCATCTGTATTAAAAATGAAACTTTTTCCATGACAATTGTCTAAAAGGAATAAAAATTAATCTTCCCAATGAAACTGTAGCTATTAAATAAATCACCAGTGCCATTACTTAGTTCAGGCCCTGGGTTTTACACACACATCTTGTACGTCATTTTGAAAACATATAGTGGTATTTCTAGCTACTATCAGATAAATATGTCACACAATAAAAATCTATATATTTTTAAATCAATTCACTGACTTTAATCATAGGAAATGATGACTGTGTTAAATGGCCACATAAAAACTGCAGTAGGACATGATTTGCTCTTATGGCACTTGTGCAAGGGGAAAAATAATCAAATAGCAGAATCTGGTGTCATTTATACAGTATCAGCTGAAACTATCAATGCTCATATTAAAAATGAAACAGATCATTTTTACAGAGTCAAAGAGAGTTCAGAGATTCACAGTGCTCAGTCCACCTTAACAGATGAGGCATAAGTTGTCTAAATTAGGTGACTTTGAATGAGCTTTTTTTTGTTTTCTTTTGCTCATTTTCATAGATTGCAGTACTGCTGTAGTCAAACTTCCTTTGAGTTATTTACTATTTGGAGGAAAGAACCATCTGTAAGGCTCAAGTATTCTGTTAGCAGGCTGACAAATATACTGTATGGAAACTAATGTTCTTAGCCTTTTAATGGCCAATTACATTCTTGTCTACAAAAATGAAATCTGCAAAGTTAGCATTCACTTTTATAGTATTGCATCAGCAAACAATTTTTAGTCATCAATTCAGATCCCTCTCTGTCCCTTTCAGGCACATTGATAGTTCTTGGCTATCTTATGGAAATGTATCAGAACGTGTTAACTAAAACATTTTAACTAATATGATATTAAACATGAATTAGCACTTAGTGTGGACAAGGACATATCATGTTTAAAAACATATTAGCTGGCTGTGGTTCACATGTTTTCTATCAGGATCCATTTTCCCCAGTGTGAACAAGCAGTGGTATTGGAAAAATTTTTGAAGTTGGGGTGCTGAAAGTCATTGAACAAAACTGTAAAGCCTGTATATAATGAAAACCACATCAAGCCAAGGGGTGCTGCCATAATCCCAACACTCCTAGCTCCAGCATCCCCGTGAACAAGATCATAAATCTTCCCTTGTGATCTTTTGAAGCTTTTTTACTTCCCAGATGGTATGTCTACACTTCAGGTGTGATTATCAGCTTGAGAAGACACACTCCCATTAGCACTCCCTGAGCTGGCGTGCTAAACACAGAATGCAGCCATAGCAGTGTAAGCCATGGGATGGGATGACAGCCCCAAGTACATGCCTAGAGTCTCAAATAGGAGGTAGTCACGGAACCTAACCCCTCCTACAGCTGGCATTGCCCCAGCTACATTCTATGTTTAGCACGCTAGTTCAATGAGAACTAGTGTGAGTATATCTACTTGAGCTGCGAGTCCTTTCTTATGGGAGGAAGGATAGACCTGTAGTTGAAACACTGTGTACCACAAAATCTAGTTCTAGTCTTGGTTCAGCCACGGACATCCCTTAATAAGTTTGCCAAGTAATTTAAACACTCTGGACTTCAATTTACCCATCTTTAAAAGGGAACTAAGTTTGTCTGAAACAACATCTTTTCAGCTTCATGAGCATCCTATATGTCGTACAATTACTTTAAAGTGATGGACATCATTGGGGGTCCACATAATCTGCAATTCAATGGATCCAGAATTAGCAGTAGGATCTGCCCTTTTTGCAAAACCATGCTCCAAAATCTAAGCTTTCTTTTTTAAAAAATCTTTATCCTTTATGGTTGCAAATACCTTCCAAAAATGAACCAAATGCAGACGGATGCAGTAATGTCTGCCTGACTCTATAAACAGACATCCTGAATCAATGACACTAAACTGCCCAGTTTATTAAACTGGATGCTAACCAAGGAATTGTACCAATGGAACTATCAATCTGATGCATGTGACTTGTTTGTATGGGTGACTCAGCAACTGACCAACAACTACAAAGCTTGCTCCTGGTAGAGATAAGATGTACCACAAGTCTGTGTTTAGTTCCAGTGTAAAACCACTTCTTTGAACTAGTTCCAGTAATGAAACCAAAAGCCAGGTTCTGATTGTTTTGTGCATGAAAAGAAAGGTACAGAGGTTTTTTGTCATGTTTACTTTTATAACTTTAGAAGAACTCACATACCATGGCAAAGGGGACAGCATAAGTGCTGAGAGATAGGCAAATGAGAGAGACAAGGTGGATGAGGTAATGTGTTTTTATTGGACCAACTTCTCTTGGCAGAAGAGACAAAGCTTTTGAGCTTCACAGACCTATTCTTCAGGTCTGGAAAAGGTAACCAAAGTGTCACAGCTAAATACAAGGCACACAGTTAGACTAGCTTAGTATCCTTATATTTTACTTTACAATGCACACAAGTACATTATGTGATTACAAACCATTTCCCCTGAAAGTTAAGATTCTGTTCAGGCTAAGAACAATGTAAATTATTTAATGTTTTATATTAGCTAACTCTTCTGATGTCAGGACGTGCATACTTTAAAAAAAAAATGAGTTGTCTGCTTCTGATCTCCAGAAATCCTATAAAAATGTTGAGGCTCCTCAAATATGGAACTAATTCTACAAAGGAAAACAAAACCCTCAAAAGTTCAGGAACTTTGTGCCATTTGCCAGATAGACTTACTCAGTCTTTATCATCAGCTTGAACGTGCAATGAAGACTGAGCCTTTAAACAACTGTTCTGAACACATGGGAAACACATACCGTACCGGGCTTGAATTCATTGGTTTTGAAATAACAAGGTAACAACCAGTAGCCAACCCTCGAAACATAATTGTGATTCTCCTAGACAGTTTTCGGTTATGTTGCTGGACAATTCAATAGACTAGACCAACTGATAATATTATTTCTAGGGCTGTCAAGTGATTAAAAAAATTAATTGAGATTAATCATGTGACTAAAAAAATTGTGATTAATCGCGCTGTTAATAATAGAATACCATTTATTTAAATATTTTTGATGTTTTCTACATTTTCAAGTATATTTATTTCAATTACAACACAGAATACAAAGTTCACAGTGCTCAGTTTATATTCTTTTTTATTACAAATATTTGTACTGTAAAAAAAACAAAAGAAATAGCATTTTTCAATTCCCCCATTGCAAGTACTGTAGTGCAATCTCTTTATCATGAAAGTTGAATTTACAAATGTAGAATTATGTAAAAAAAAAAACCTGCATTCAAAAATAAACCAATGTAAAACTTTAGAGCCTACAAGTCCACTCAGTCCTAGTTCTTGTTCAGCCAATCGCTCAGAAAAACAAGTCTGTTTACATTTGCAGGAGATAATGCTGTCCACTTCTTGTTTACAATGTCACCTGAAAGTCAGAACAGGCATTCACATGGGCAATGTTATAGCCAGCATCACAAGATATTTATGTGCTAAATGCCCTAAAGATTCATATGTCCCTTCATGCTTCAACCACCATTCCAGAAGACATGCATCCACACTGATGAAGGGTTCTGCTTGATAACGATCCAAAGCAGTGCGGCCCGACACATGTTCATTTTCATTATCTGAGTTTGATGCGGAAACTACAGGACCCAAACCACCAAAAAAGAAAATCAACTTTCTGCTGGTGGCATTTAAGGGTACGTCTATACTTACCCGCTGGTTCGACGGCAAGCAATCAAACTTCTGGGTTTGATTTATCGCATCTTGTCTGGACGCGATAAATCGAACCCAGAAGTGCTCGCCGTCGACTCCGGTACTCCTGCTTGGTGAGAGGAGTACGCCGAGTCGACGGGGGAGCCTGCCTGCCGCGTCTGGACCGCCGTAAGTTCGAACTAAGGTACGTCGACTTCAGCTACGTTATTCACGTTGCTGAAGTTGCGTATCTTAGTTCGAATTGGGGGTCTAGTGTAGACCAGGCCAAAGTGTTGCTCTTTTAAAACTTCTGAAAGCATGCTTCACACCTACTCCCTCTCAGATTTTGGAAGGCACTTCAGATTCTTAAACCTTGGGTCAATTGCTGTAGCTATCTTTAGAAATCTCACATTGGTACCTTCATTGCATTTTGTCAAATCTGCAAACAAAGTGTTCTTAAAACAAGCACCATGTGCTGGGTCATCATCCGAGACTTCTATAACATGAAATATATGGCAGAATGTGGATAAAACAGAGCAGAAGACATAGAATTCTCCCCCCAAGGAGTTCAGTCATAAATGTAATTAACATATTATTTTTTTAACAAGAGTCATCAGCACGGAAGCATGTCTTCTGGAATGGCAGACGAAGCATGAAGGTTCATACGAATGTTTAGCATATCTGACATGTAAATACCTTGCAATCCCAGCTACAAAAGTGCCATGTGAACAACTGTTCTCACTTTCAGGTGACACTGTAAATAAGAAGCGTATAGCATTATGTCCCGTAAATCTGAACAAACTTGTTTGACTTCACGATTGGCTGAACAAGAAGTAGGACTGAGTGGACTTGTAGGCTCTAAAATTTTACATTGTTTTGTTTTTCAGTGCAGTTATGTAAAAAAAAAAATCTATATTTGTAAATTCCACTTTCACGATAAAGAGATTGCACTACAGTACTTGTATGAGGTGAATTGAAAAATACTATTTCTTTTCTTTATAATTTTTAGAGTGCAAATATTTGTAATAAAAATAATATAAAGTGAGCACTGTACACTTTGTTTTCTGTGTTGTAATTGAAATCAATATATTTGAAAATGTAGAAAAACATCCAAAATATTTAATACATTTAAATTGGTATTCTATTGCTTAACAGTGCAATTAAAACTGCGATTAATTGCGATTCATTTTTTAAATCGTGATTCATTTTTATTTTGTTAATCGCATGAGTTAACTGTGATTACTCGACAGCCCTAATTATTTCTCAACTGGTTTTACGTTAAGCTCTTGGTACTGATGAAGTTATATCACTAACATTAGACCTGGGTGAAAAACATTTTCCATTCTGTGAGAAATTCTGACATTTTGAAGTTAGTTTTCATTCTGAATTGGAACTTTCCTGTGGAATAAAAAAATCCAACAAATTTTCACTTGAAACCATTAAAACATCTTGTTTGATAAAGCAAAAATATTTTGTTTCAATAATGTTGAAAAGAATATAATACAATATTTAAAATATTTAATATAATATAAAAGTCTAAACAAAACATTTTACCTTATGAAAATGAAATGTTTCAACAATATCAAAATGAGGAAGTTTAAACTATTCATATTTACTTTTTCTTGTCAAAGTGGACACATTCCTGGGAAATGCTTCAAATTCGAAGAAATTGCATTTTTATGGGAAAACTGTTCAACCTCAAATATTTCAACCAGCTCCAAATAATATATTTTCATAGATAACAAACAAACATTTATTTTCACTTTCAAGGTGTTATTTAAGAGAAGGAAAAGATCAAATATAAAGTATGAGAGAGTGCAAGACTCCCTTGAAACAACAGCCATTTTGAAATATCTCACAGGGAGTGCTCTGCAGTCCGGCCAGGGGCCAATGATGCTCTAGAAGGTGCAATACAAAGAGAACAGCCTTAAAATTACACAGCTACACTAAAATATTATTCTCTGCCTAGCATAGTTCACACTACTGTATGGGCTAATGGCCAAAGTTGTGTTTATTTGTAAATCAAAGGGTTTGTCTATGCATGGCAATGTTTCCATGGAGGTCCACATTTTGCCCTCAGCTGTGCACTGATATCTAAGAGAACTATGCATGTGATTAGTGGCCAAGATTGGCCCAGTGTATTTATGATGTTCTAGAGATCACTCAGACTAGTAAGGGGTTCTGTCTCAGCTGGCCACTGATGCATCCCCAGAATACAGGACATCCCTGCCCACACCTGCATGGCCCAACCCCAATCTGTGTCAGCCAGCCTGCATGGGCCTGCCCCAGCATGTCACTCCCCCCTTCCCCCCCCAAAAAATTGGACTTTGAACTAGACAAATGGCCTCCCTAGTTCTGTCACTCCCTGCCCTGTAATCTTTGGTGCCTTAATGCTGTGCTGCTATGGCTCAGAGTCCTGATTCAGTTAGCCTGCCCACAAGGCACATGTCTCACCTTTACTTCCACCTAGCCTAGTTATTCCTTGCAGGCAGGGCCGTCTCCAGGCACCAGCTTGTCAAGCAGGTGCTTGGGGTGGCCATTCCAGAGAGGGGCGGCACATCCAGCTATTCGGTGGTTATTCGGCGGACGGTCCCTCACTCCGGCTCGGAGCGTAGGACCTCCCGCCGAATTGCCGCCGCAGATCGCGATCGGGGTTTTTTTTTTTTTTTTTTTTTGGGCTGCTTGGGGCGGCCAAAACCCGACACCAGTAGCCCTTCCAGTCCCTAGTCTCCAGAAATAGTTTATCCTGAGTTCTTAATTACCAGACACTCAGACTTTTCCCCTCTGGTTTTTCACCCCAGAGAGGAGTGAAGCCTGCCTTCAATTATCAGTTCACTTTGGCATACACACTCAACACAGTTTGCACAAAGGAGACTTGCTTGGGTAAAAATAAACAAAAGTTTATTTAATAGAAAAATCACAGATTCAATGATGAAATAGTAAGGAAAAGCAAACACATGCAAGTTACACAGAAATTAAACATAAAGCTGCAACTTCAGGCATTGCAGTTCTATATTACATAATTTCCCCTTTCTAATACCAACTACCTATTGCCTTTGAACAGGTTCCCAGCATGCCCCCTGTCACAGAGGGGATCCAGCATTCACAGACAGCCCCCTGCCTTCAAAACCGTCACTCAGTTCTGGATAAAAATCCTAAAACAAAACCCTGCTTTTAAAAGGCTTTTTACATTTTTTTCTTTCCTGGCATGGTGAGTCATGGTTATTCAGAGTGGAAGGAATTTCCAATTGTCTCAATGTCCTTCCATTAACTCTAATGGTCCACCACTGTCTTTTCCTGGCTGGAGAATGGATGGGTACTTGAAGTTGGTGTCATATAAACAACTGGGTTGGGAGGTTCCCCTACCTGTCTGATTGCTTCACATCTTGTTGTGAGGTGATGCTGAAGTTTCACCACCATTACAATTACAATATTCTACATCTATATACACATACATACATTCATAACCATAACCTGTGTACATATCTCCTAATGACCATCAAGTTCAGAACATTACACGCTTTCATAAAAGACCTTATTTGCAGGGCCGTCCTTAGGATTTATGGTGCCCTAGGCGGGATTATTAAACTGGTGCCCCTGTGCCTGACTTGCTCTTAGCAACAGAAACATAAGCCTGCTGCCGCTCTGGGGTTCCAGCTGCCGGCCCCTTGCCAGTTGGGGTTCCAGCCGCCGGCCCCGCTCAGCCCGCCACCGGCCCCGCTCAGCCCACTGCCGGCTGAGTGAATGGAACCCCAGGCCAGCAGTGGGTTGAGTGGCTGAGCCGGGGTCTCAGCCGCCGGCCTGCTCAGCCTGCTGCCAGCCTGGGGTTCCTTGGGGGTCCCCAGGCCAGCAGCGGGCGCTGAGTGCGGCCGGCAGCCGGGACCCCGGCTGGCAATGGGGCAGCAGCCGGAACCCCAGAGCGGCGGTGGGCTGAGCTGCTCAGCCCACCGCCACATGCCATCAAAAATCAGCTTGCGTGCCACCTTTGGCACGTGTGCCGTAGGTTGCCGACCCCTGCTCTATACACTAGTAAGGAGATGAGCATATTACAGTTGTTGGAGGGCTCTATTTAGCAGTAACAGGACTATAGGAAAGTCAGTCAACATTTTTTGTTTCTCTGATGAAAACTGGCCCACTCCTTGCCCCAAACCAAACTTGTCACAAATAATTGTCAACAACTTAATTTTCTGTTTTTGGCAAAGATATTGATTTTTTTTTTAAATATTGAAATTGAATTCAGGATTGTTAGCAAGCATTTTTGGCAAACAAAGTTGTTAAATGACAATCTAAATGGCAACACAGTCCTGCTTTCATGCTTGGCTCACCCCCAGCTGCTGGTCCTACAGCTGCAGTAGAGGAGGAGATAGGTGGAAAACTGCAGAACCACAAAATCCACCTCTTGTGGTGCAGAGTGGTAACAGCAGCAGAAAACCCTCAGGTCCGATCACACGCCACTGGGTACCATCGCCAGCCCAACAGACCATGGTGAAGTTAGCACAGCATCTGATCTCAGGGCCGGGGCACCCATGGAGCCACAGCAGCTCATCCTGCCCTGCGCAGCTCCCCCCGGATGAGATGGATCACTGCCAGCCCAGGGGAGAGACGCGCTCCCCAGCTAGGGTGACCAGATGTCCTGATTTTATGGCCAGTCCCAATATTTGGGGCTTTGTCTTATATAGGCACCAATTACCCCCACCTAGGGTGACCAGACAGCAAGTGTGAAAAATCAGGACGGGGGTGGAGGGGTAATAGGACCCTATATAAGAAAAAGACCCGAAAATTGGGACTGTCCCTATAAAAGTGGGACATCCGCTCACCCTACCCCAACCCCCATCCTGATTTTTCGCACATGCTATCTGGCTATCCCCAGCCCAGCCACATGTGACCATTCCAATCCTGACTGGCTGCCGAGGAAGTGAGTTACTTTCACTTTTACTTTCATTCCTCAGCAGGCAGCCAGCCAGCCTTCCCCCCCCCCCCCCAGCACCTCCCCCAACCCAGCCCTGCCGGAGGGGAGGGGAGAGAGAGAGAGAGAGGGGGGTGCTCCTTGGGGGGGAGAAAGGGGGAGTGCTGCGTGGGGGGGGAGAAGAATGGACGTTAGGGGGGACAACAAAGGATACTGGTGCCAGAGCCGCCAAGCCTGCCTCACCTCATGCCGGGGGAAAGAGTCACACTCACAGGTGAGTTCCTTCCCCCACCCCTACTCCCTCCCCTTCCCTTCCCAGAGACCCCAGCAGCCAATCCCCTCCCTCAGACTGTGCTGCATTCGGCTCTCTCTAGGACCCAGCAGCACTGCTCTTACATGCTCCACTGCTTCCCGTCTGTCCGGGCTCCCGGCAGAGCGGTGCCCCCAGGTAGAGTGGTGCCCTAGGCGGCTGCCTGTTCTGCCTATGGCTAAGGACGGCCCTGCTTATTTGACATATTTTCATACACCTTAACATTCTATACAACCTGTTGATTCAACTACTTATTTTGGTTAGTCCCCCTGTTCTCCCTTTGGAGAAGATTGCTTGTTGACAGTCAATAACCTTATGGGAAATCTTTCCAATATTACTTATAAAGCCTTGTCAATAAGTAATATTCAGAACAGATAGCTAACTATTTACATATATGGCCATCAGTGACATACAAGTCTTATACTTTTTTACCCAAACTTCTGGTGCTTTTTAACTAGAGTCAGGTGAAATATTTTTCAGTTGAATACTAAATTGGTTGGGGTGATTGGAACTATCCATTAACTAGGATCAAATTTGGTGATTTTTGGCCAAATAGAAAATGAGGAAAAATATGTTTGAAAAAGTATAAATGAACAATCTTGAAATATCATTTCAAATTGACCTTTTGCTTAGACACTAACCACTTCATTTCTAAATGTCATTTTGAAACAATGTTTGAAAATGTTTCATTTGACTCAAATCATTTTGTGTGTGTGTGTGAGAGAGAGAGAAAGCAAGAAAAAAAACAAAAGAATTCCAGTTTAGTGCCAAATGAAGGTCTACTATTAAAATTTCCCCATTGCGAAAGCAAGAACATTACTTTCTAGACTTTTTTAGTACTTACTAAACTGAACCTTTTAATATTTGCTTTGATTCACTGGCTTCATTTAAAAGTGGACAAATCTTTTCTAAAATGTCAGACTCTGTTCTTAAGTATTTTATAGAAGTCAACCTAGTATTGTTTTTCCCACTCAATGTTCAAAAATTCAATTTTGCAAAAGCATTTCATAAAGTGAGCTGTGAGTCACCAAACTAAAGTAAAAATTCCTAATTCACACCAGGATGTTCTGAAAGACCATAAGTACAAAACCAGTGAGTCATATGTCAGCATCACAGACAGGAAACAGAAATCAATAGAGTGTTAGAACTGCTAATGCTGTTGCAGGATAATTTATTTATATGAACTGAACCTGGTAGAGAACCTGGGCAGAAAATTTTCCACACAAAGCAAATGTTAGCTTTGTGGTAAATTAGAGTGAAATGCTCCCCTATGCAGAGGGCCAACACAAGGCCATGAAACCCTTAAGCCATATTTTCAAGATTTATGTAGAGCAAAGGTTTTGTGTTGGCTCTCCAGTTGTGAATGAATATCATCCATTGTGAGTATGAAAATAGTTTGACTTTATACAAGAAAATGTTTGCCTGGCACCGGAATGACAATTCCGTTCCAGGTGAAAACTACCTTGAAGTGTGGTTGTGCTCTGAGAGGTGACTGAACAAATATTGCAAGGGTTCCATTTTCATTCATTCTCTCAATGACTCTATATGTAACATGCTTACTTTACAATTAAAAATATAGGGGACTTTTCCTCCCTAACTACCAACCGTGCAAAATCAGCATTGGTTGCAAGGATCAATCTGGGTCATTATATACATCATCACCAGGTCGGAAAGAAAGTTTGGAAGGCCAAATGAGGCTCACATTTACACCTATGCAACACATGCAGACCAAACAAGGCCACGATTGGCACCTTTGCTTTATTGGTATTAGTGAGGTTGCACAGACATAGCTGATGGGGACTTAGCAACAATTCTGCTGCCAATGCAGAAGCAACAATAGAATCCATTGCCTTTTCTTTTAGCAATGCTGTGTTTGCACAGCAGTGCTAACAGAAGTAAAGGGTTTGTGGCAACAGATAGGACTCTGAATACACATAGGTATGTATACACAGCCCGTAGCAGCGAGCCTCCCAACCCGGGTTGACGGATTCAGGCTAGTGGGGCTCATGCTTGTGCTCTAAAAATATCTGTGTAGACAGCACTTTGAAGTTGTGGCTCATGCTGGAGCTGATACTCTGAAGCTTAGGAAGGGGGTTGGGCTTCAGAGCTTGAGTTACAGCCTAAGCCACAAATTCAAAGGCACTGGTAGGCTAACTGCAGCAGGCTGCGTAGACCTATGCAAAAGGAACATAGCTGCTATTTTTACAGCATCACTCTCCAGGATGGAACCTTGGCCGTTGGGACTTCCTAGGATTAATCCTGTTAAAAAGAGAGAGAGAAATGTTCAGGGGTGAAGAGTGTTGTATGAATTCTTATATGCCAACTCCTAGGACTGTACTATGCTGGCCCATTGCTATGAATATGCAAGTTGTGTGTACAGTCCAACTCTTAGGGAGGAGAGAAATAAGATCAGACATGATAAAGATATAGACTCCTAGAAATATAGGGCTGGAAGGAACCTCGAGAGGTCATCAAGTCCACCCCCCCTGCACCTGAGGCAAGATCAAGTATATATAGACCAGGCCTGGCAGGTGGGTGTCTAACTTGTTCTTAAAAATGTCCAGAGATGTGGATTCCACAACTTCCCTTGGAAGCCTATTCCACAGTTTAAATACCCTTAACATTAGAAAGTTTTTCATAATATCTAACCAAAATCTCCCTTGCTGCAGATTAAGCCCATTATGTCCTGTTTTATCTTCAGCGGACATGGGGAACAATTGATCACTGTCCTCTTTATAACAGCTCTTAACATATTTGAAGATGGTTATCAGGTCCTCTCACAGTCGTCTTTTCTCAACACTAAATATGCCCACTTTTTAAGACTTTTCCTCACAGGTCATGTTTTCCAAACTTTCTGTCATTTTTGGTGCTTTCCTCTGGACTTTCTCAAATTTGTCCACATCTTTCCTAAAGCGTGGCACCAGAACTGAACACAATACCCCACGTGAGGCTTTACCAGTGCCAAGCAGAGCATAACAATTACCTCCCATCTCTTACATACAATACTCCTGTTAATACATCCTAGAATTATATTCATCTTTTTTCACAACTGCACCACATTGTTGGCTCATTAAATTTGTGATTCATTATAAAACTTCCATCCTTTTCCCAGCCAGTTATTCTCCATTGTGTATCTGTGCATTTGATTTTTCCTTCCTAAGTGCAGTACTTTATGCTTGTCTTTAATGAATTTCATCTTGCTGATTTTAGACCAACTCTCCAATTTATCAAGGTCATTTTGAATTCCTATCTTGTCCTCCAAAGTGCTTGCAACTCCTCCCAGCTAGGTATCATCTTCAAATTGTATAAGTATACTCTCCACTCCATTACTCAAGTCGTTAATGAAAATACTGAATATTATCAGATACAGGACAGACATCTGTGGAATCCCGTTAGAAACATCCTTCCAATTTGACAGTGAACCATTTTTAACTAGTTTTGCAGCTACTTTATAATAATTAATTTTGACTATATTTCCCTAGTTTACTTATGAGTTATGCTATTGTGTTGAACTTTGCCAAAATTCTTACTAAAATCAAGATATATCACATTTACTGCTTCCCTCTATCCACTCAGCCAGTAACCCTGTAAAAAAAATATACTAAATTATGAATGATATAGGAAAGATATATAGATTGGGCACAGCTGTTCACCCTCTCATAATTCAAGAATATGGGGAATTCAAAGAAATTGAAAGGAAGCAAAACTTAAAACTGTTAAAAGGAAATACTTTTTCACACGATGCACAATTTCCCTGTTGAACTCATAGCCACAATATTTCATTGAAGTGAAGAGCACACGTCAAAACTCAAAAATACATTGTAATTGGCATGGATAACAAGAGTATCTAAAATTATAATAGTCAAGAATTAAAAAAATACGAAGGGATATATATCCTCAAGGGCACAAACCAACCTTTAATTACTAGACGTTAGCAAGAAACTTTCGCTGTGAACAGATTATTCCAGAATTCCAAAGGCTGTCTGATCCAAAATCAACTGTGTGGTCAATTTTCCACAACAGAATCCAGCCACAAATGAATTAGTGGAAAGCTTTATCCAGACATTCAAACAAGTGATTCATACTAGGTCTCCACATAAACATAGCCAATGACACAATTTTGTCCCATTTGACATTTTCAAAATGAAATGTTTTGATTTTTTGTTTTGAAATGATCTTTCATTTTCATTTTTATTTTTTGTATGATATTAGATATAATATAAAACGTTAAAATGGAACATTTTGATCAATCAATATCTTCTCCGGAATTTTCTTTGAGAATTTACATATTTGGGGATTTTGTTTTGATCAGAGCAAAACCAGATTTCAAAATCTGTAAGTTCTTTGCAAAACAGAATTTCTGTCCTCTGTACAGCTATAGCTAGAATCAAGTTTGCTCGGCTCCAATCCCCTAGTAAAGACCACTCAGAACATGGACCCGAATGCTGCAGTAGTTTTAATGGGCCTATTCATAACTTTGAAGTTAAGCACATGCATTTAAATCTTGACAGGCTTGGGGTCTTAATGCTGTAAGAGTTAACATTACTATATAGATCAATAATTTGCTGTGACTGACACTCATAAAACACATTAACGGACTTCCAAACGGTTGCACCAATGCCAGACTTCTCGGGAATTTTTAGACTCAGATTTTTTAACATAAATAGAATGGAAATTGTTTTAATTATGGCTGATTTTATCTTAGTGCATACTTCAATCTGGCATTTCTTTTTGACTATAAGGAGGCTGAAGCAAGAAACTTAAATAGCAGCACAACTATTCTATGGAGTCCTTTTGGGTGAGAGTTGTTTTTGTGGCTTTGTTCTTAGGCCATTCAGAGATCTCTCTGGAATTTTTGCTATTTCTTAATTTTCTTTCTTCAATGTCAAGAACATATTATATGGGCTACACTTTCACTGTATAACAATTTAGCCACATACTTATTATGGCTCTTCATGAGGCCCATGCAGCTAAATTACCATGAACAGCTCTGAAAATGTCCCCTTTGGGTCTGTATCATGATTAGTTTTCCCATAGGTTAACTCTTGACTATAGAAAATAGTTGTACTGAAACACTAAAGCTCTCCTGTCTAGCAGTTACTTCAGACTTTAATGTGACCAGGAACTTGGATGTCATTCTGAATTCTGTTCTGTGTATGCACTTTTGATTATTACTCTTATCTCCCTGAGGACTCTGTGACGGGTTGGATCACAGAAACCCCCTTGGGAGCTACCACCCAATGTGCAAAGACTACCCCTGCTTCTGTTTTCCCTGCCAGCTCAGGACTCCAGCACCCCGTCTTGCTGAATTAGACACTCCTGTCTGACTCCAACACAGACCAAGGGTCTGAATCACTTGTCCCAAAGCTGCAAGTTTACCCAAAAACAGCTCACAGGAGTGTGCTTATCTTTAGCACTCAGATGCCCAACTCCCAATGGGGTCTAAACCCAGATAAATCCGTTTTACCCTGCATAAAGCTTATGCAGGGCAAACTCATAAATTGTTCGCCCTCTATAACACAGATAGAGAGATATGCACAGCTGTTTGCTCCCCCAGGTATTAATACATACTCTGAGTAAATTACTAAATAAAAAGTGATTTTATTAAATACAGACAGTAGGATTTAAGTGGTTCAAAGTAGTAACAGACAGAACAAAGTAAGTCACAAGCAAAATAAAATAAAATGCGCAAATCTATGCCTAATCAAACTAAATACAGATAAGTTCCTCACCAGTTCCAGAATGCTCCCTTTTACAGGCTAATCTCCCTTTAGCCTGGGTCCAGCAATCACTCACCCCCCTGTAGTTACTGTCTTTTGTTTCAGTTTCCTTCAAGCATCCTGGGGGGGTGGAGAGGCTCCTTCTTTAGCCAGCTCAAGACAAAATGGAGGGGTCTCCCCCAGGGTTAAATAGACTCTCTCTTGTGGGAGGAGACCCCCCTCCTCCCTCCTATGCAAAGTCCAGCTCCAAGATGGAGTTCTGGAGTCACCTGGGCAAGTCACATGTCCCTGCATGACTCAGTCTTTACAGGCTGAAGCCATTGCCCACATGGAATCTTGCATGTCTCCAGGAAGACTTCTTATGTGGATTGGAGCATTCCAAGATGCATTGTTCCCTGATCAGGTACTTAACCTGGCGAATTCCTTCCTAAAGAAGCTGACCAAATGCCTCCCAAAGCTTACTTAGAAACCAAGCAAGCATACAGCCCATATTCTTAACCTCAAGTAGAAAATGATATATATATATGTACAAATAGGATGAATAGATATAGTAGACCATAACCTTTACGGAGATATGTTACCTGGCACAGGCAGCACCAAACATATTCCAGTTATGTCATACATACATTTATAAGCACCCCCTCCCCATAAAGCCTTATGGGGTACACTGTCACAGACTCCTAATGCAAACTCTCAAATCTTTTGTCTTTTTACTAGCTGTGAACATCATCTTCCTTGCATTTTTTCTCCAATTTAAAATGCTTCTAAAAACAATTTCTTGATGTCTACATAACCATCTTAAAATTTGTTGTTCCTCTGGGAGCTTTTCTTATGAGAGCTTTCTCAGCCTACTATTTATACAATACCATATACAGTGGGAGTTTGTTTGTTCTCAATATTTCTCACACCATCCTTCGAGAACTGGCATGGGAATTTTAACCTTTAGGGAAATGTACAATTATAGAGGCCTCTCACCTCTAATAAAATTGTGATGTAGTCAGCCCTGTGTTTATGGGTGAATTTGATATTGCTAACTTTGCCTTTTCATTCAGCTGGTTACATTCATTGGCTCCATCTGTTCATGGGGAGGCGTTCATGGGTATTTTTACTATCTTGCAAGGAAGTTTCAATCCCACTTTAAAAAGGGCCACCTCTAAGGACCAAACAATTCTTATTTTTCATTTTATTCATAGTTCATATTCATTGAAATTCTTGGCCTCTCTGCTTAGAAGGTGCCAAATGATGGCAAACAAAGGGGCCAAGTGTTAAGGTAGATTCAGTGACATTCTGGCCACTAGAAATTGGACTGAAGCCACCAAATAACTTAGCATCCAGCACTTTGTAGCTAGCAGACCAACGGTTTTGGTCACTACTGATCAGGGACAGATTTAAAACTCTGACCTATAAGTGAAGAGCTTCATACATTTAGTCCACTGGGCCATTAGTATCCCCACAGTGCTGCTTATGTTTGGGTCCCCAACATCTCTTCCAATAACCGATGGCAGTGTCAAAGTGCAGAAGATAGTTGGAGTCAGCTCATTTTAATTGGATACTCCTTATATCACATTTTTATAATTAACAGAATGAGTTAGACTCTTGGGCCGTCTTCAGTGGTGCTTAACTGGCTATCATGGGATTACAGCATAGTCCCCAGTTTAAGGAAGGAGTCTGGTCAGGGGACATAGAGCATCCCCGAGGCTACTCTTGGATGCACCGAGGGCTGAACAAGACCCCAGCCAGCTCCAGGCCTGAAAGGTAGCATAAAGCCACCTTTCCCCTGACTCCAGTCCTTCACTAATCCCACCTCTGCTGTGAGAATCCTGCTCCATTGTCCCATACTGGTATGAGCTTGGCTATATGATGATCTCTTTAATGATAACACAGAATTTAGAAAGGAAGTAGTAGTTCTAGGGCTGCAACTAAGTTCAGCTGTGACTAGCAGAGCACAGAAGATTACTGCAGTATAATAAAATTAGCGAGAACACTTTGGAATTGACCCCAGTGAACTCCTATGCAGGTAACTAAGTCTTACTTGTTCCCCTACTGCTGAGATTCACATGGAACCTGAGATACATTCACATAAGTAATATTTTGATGACTGGAATCCTTAATTCTATATGTTGTATAATTTTTTGGTACAATCAGCTTCTTTAAACATGCAGATAAGTTTCTAACTGAGCATCACATAAATTAAAATTGGTAAGGTGATGGCAGGGACTTGCCAGAGCTCAGATGTTAGAATTTCTAGGTAGATAATCCTTAGACCAGGACAAAATTAAAAGAATTTCAAGACAAACACAGAAAGTAGAGGAGTTCTCTGAGGTTTTAGTAGGATTGTAAATAGTTTGATAGGGCTAAGAAATTATTTTAATCCAATCCATAATTAGGGTGCATAGTTACAACTAAAGATCAGCATGAGTTATCTACATGGGGACCTAATGGCTACAAGAAATTTGGGAAACTGTAAGGTACTCAAAGAAAAAAAATATTTGTACACTGGCTCTACAAACACATAAAGCAACTTCATTAATAGAACTTGACTCTCCTGTCCCCCATCCAATCACTAAGTGACCATATTTATACAATAAGAAGCAAAGCTGAAGTTCAAGAGTAGGATGCTGGCTATTAATAAGTGGCTTCCACGAAGACCATTCAGAATAGAGCAAGCTACAAAGCTTCCAGACATGGCCTGGGCTTTCTTCCCTCTGAAAGCAGCTGCCTTGCTAACCACTACTGGATTGCAGAGTTACTACTCTTTAGTATTCACAGGAACAGCTTATGTAACCAAAAAAGGATCATCAGTGAGATGCAGTTGCTGGTCTCATCAGTCTGTTTTTGCTTCAGGTTGCTGGGCAATTTCTTTCTTACTGCTGTTGGGTTTTTCTCTAGGGTGTATTTACTTTCCTGTTGTTCTCCAGCTTGCCCTACTGTGCTGCAGGGCCACTAATGCTTACCTGGCATTAGACTGTATATAGCCGCGTCACACAAAGGTACTGAACTGAGTTTGTATTGAACATATTGTTCAGAATGGCAGGACTCAAACTCCCTTCAGAGATCTTTTTTATTCTCTTCTTGCATTTTATAGGCATGAATTATACTCCTATGGTCAATTTCTTAGGACTTAACTATTAAGCCTTGTCATCATTAAAAGGATAAGAAGCCATTAAAGAAGACTTTAGCAAACCTGATAGAAAGCACTGGATAAGAAAGCTGGTGGCCACTCATTAGTGGCAATAAATGACAGGAAAAGTAAGGATTCAAACGATCTAATTGAGATTCAAGTGAGAAACTCAGAAGACTGTATAACACCTAATTATTAAAATTATAATGCACATAGTTTCCTTTCATTTTAGGGCCTTACCTCTGAGGCAACATTTTAATTTAATATTAATTTATGTCATGGCAACTAGCAATAGACCAGCAGTGGAGTGAGTTGGACTGCTTATGACATAAGGATCTTTGGATTAACCTGAGAAAATCAATGCTATGATTTTGCTGTTGACCACAAAGTTTGGCAAAAGGCTCATCTTGCAAAAACAGATATTTTAAAAAAGTTATGACAGAAAAGCTTAAAGACTGAACACTCTTTGAAAATGAGAGAAAAAAAAAACTACAACATTTGATTGTCTCTCACAGGCACAGTTATAAGAATTCATAGGTAGAACCCTGCCCTGCTGTACCTTTCACCTTGGTAAGGTGAAGCTCAAATCAATTGCTTTCTTACAATAAAACCACCCACATAAATCGCTAGAAGATTTAAGAAAAATATCGTCCCAGTCTGGCACTTACCAGTCCCCTCATTGCCCTCCCACCAGTATGAGGACTCTCACTCCAGATTTTCTCAAACTGTAATCACTTCAAAAATATTCTGCTGCCAAATATGCCAGCGTCTCTCCCTCTCACATGATTTACTTATACTTCTTGTGACCACACAGCTCAGACGGACATGTTTGCCTGATTAAGACATTTGGCCCAAATGGAGACATAACGTAGGCAAATACAACTCCCATGAAAGTGTCATATTCAGTCATACATTATGGGATAAGCTACATGTCAAAAATAAATTGGACACAAAAGAAATGATAAAGTAATGTGACTTGCACCAATTTGGATTTAACAGGTGTACAACATGAGTATCAGTTAAATGTTGAAGGAGTAGAGAAGGAAAAGCAGCTAAGAGGAGAATTCAAGATAAAGAAGACAAGCCCAGCTTGCTGTCCCATTAGTCACTTCTCCTTCTACATACACCCACACTACTTTATACCCACACTAGGGTCACCAATTTTGGCTGGACATATTCCTGGAAACTTCATCACATGACATAATCTTTAATTAAAGATTGATCTTTAATTCCAGGACACTCCAGGACAATCCTGAAGGGTTGGCAACCCAAACTCACACTTGATGTGTAACTTACACCACCTTATATATCACTGAGTGTCCCCATAGCATCCATCCCAGAGAAAGGCTGCAACTGTGTCAAACTGTGTCAGTAGCTGCAACTGTGTCAAACTTTTCGATTTTACCTGAAAAGCAAGACATCAAAAATCTGAGGCCTGTGATGTGCTGTGAAGTGGATAATACCTAGGAACCTGGAGGTAGAAGAGTAGGTTTAGCAGAAGACTCTGATATCAATAAAGGCAAAGGTTTGAGGGTAGAGAAGGAGTTTCCATTTCATCCAATGATCTTGACATTTTGGAGAAATGCTTTGGTTCTGATATGCACTGTGGCTGTACTACATGCAGCTTCAAAGGCACTGTACATGTATAGCAGTGTTTACAAGAAATACAGATGTATTTTTCCTCTATGTATTTAATCATTATGGGTAAAGATACACAATAACTTATCAAAAGTCCTGAAAATGAAGACTTCTTTCTGCCCATCATTTATGTTAAACTGGTCTGTTTGAATATATTTTGTTTGTACAAAACAGAATTGTTCAGCACTCTCTTCTGAGCTTTCTTCAATAAAGAATTCTTTTCATATGGACTATGAATGTAACGTCTATTACATTAACCAGCTTATGTGTCCTCAACAGGAATTTTTTTACACTGGTAGAGATTGTGATCCGTTGGGGAAAAAAAGGACTACCGTGAAAAATGGAACAATATGTTACACTTTATATTTCAATTATGGAAAAAAAATAGTCTCCCGATATAAATTATCATCATATTAGAAATTTTACTTATAATACAATATAACACTTTGTGTTTTCAAAATACTGTATAAACATTATCTAATTGACCTCACAACTAGAGCTGGGCAAAGTTTGCCAGATAAATAGTTTATTTGCTGACAAATGCAGTTTTGGTCAACTTCATGGATTTGGTATAAATTTTCCAACCAGTTTTGGCCAAAACCAATATTTTTGGGGGGGTGGAGCTGGAGTCACAAGGGGATTGAGGCACTATTCACAATATGAAGGAGGAGTCTTTTAACCCTGGGTTAGGATAGTCATCTTGGAGTGGAAGATCTGGATTCAGTCTGTATCCTCCTGATGTAAAACAGGGATTTGAACTTAGCTCTCACACACAACAGGAGCATGCCCTACCCATTGGGGTATCCAGGAGCAGTTCACTTGCCATTTCTTCTGCTAAAGTTGTTCCACTTTGCATAAATAATTAAATAGCCATTGGAGCAGGCAATTTGAGCTTGAATCTCCCATCACTCAGGGGAATGCCCTCACCACCAGGCTACAGAGTCATTCTGTCTCATGCTGACACAATAAATATTTAATTTTGACATCAAATTTTGGTTGACTTTTTGATTTGCTGAAATGTTCCTGTAGCGGGGTGGCTACCCTGCTCCTGCCTGAGGGGTTTAAAACAGCCCTGGCAGAGGGCTGGGGCAAAGCGAAAAGCTACTGGGCTGATTGGGGAAGTAGCCACAGCTGGGCCACACCCCAATCAGGCCCCAGCTGGCCCTATATAAGAGGCTGGGAGCCAGGCAGCTTAGCAGTCTCATTCTGCCTTCAGAGACAGAAGGGCCTGACTGCAGGGAGCTAGGCAGGGTACCTATAGTGGAGCAGGGCTGGGGAAAAGCTGGGGAGCTCCAGCCTGGATAGCCCCAGGCTGCGGCCTGGTAATAGGCCAAGGGGTACTGGGGGTTGCAGAGGGCAGCCCAGAGCTAGGCCAAGGCAGCAGGTCCAAACCCAACCTTGCCAATGATGAGTGGCCTATACTGCAGTCTGCTCCAGAGAGTGGGGGCTAGTTGGTGACTGGTAGTGGCCTTATCCTGAGGTGAGGTGGGGTTAGTGGGTGTGGTTCCCCTGGGAGGGGAGACCTAGTGTGTGGGTATTGCCAGGGGGCAGCACCCAGAGCAAGGGGCACCGGGTCCTGAGAGGGACATGGGGGCCAGAGAAGAGGAAAGGCGAATCACCGGCCTGCAGAGGGCGCTCCAGAGGCTGGTGAGCTAATTCCCTGGACGACCAGCAGGAGGTGCTGCAGGGGTGAGTCTGGACCCTCTACAGTTCCATTTTCAGTTTGACACAAACCAAATTATTGCTTCAATTTGTAAGTAGGGTCTGAATGAGCTCACCCCTGACATCTAGTGATGAGCTTGTGGGGAAAAGATTTCAGGAGCAGATCATATTTGCAGAAATGCACCTACTCTGCCTAGGTATTCAGCAGACAGAGCTGTGTTGCCAAATAGGATCAATTTTGGCTCGTATTGGGTCACAAATCACTTTAGTGTTGAATGTAGGGGTAGTGAAATATTGTTATCCTTATTGTATGAGTAAAGGGCGGCAGAACTGTGCTTAGCATGCCCTGATTGAGAGGGTCACCCTAGGGTTACCATATTTTAGGTTGCCAAAAAGGGACACTTTCAAGGGGGTAGGTGGAGGGGGAGCTGAGGGGTATACAGTTGGGGTGCTGGAGGGGGGTATTTGGGGATGGTGGAGGGGTGTGTGTGTACTGGGAGAGGCATTTGGAGGGTGCTGGAGGGGATACATGGGGGGGGTGCAGGAGGGATGTGTGTACTGGGAGAGGTATTTGGGGGAGAGCTGGAGGGGCTACCTGCAGTGGGGATACTCACTGGAGGTGGGGGACAGTGTCGTTCCCTGTCATGGTGGCAGGGCAGGTGGTGCAAATCCAGGATTCAGTGCCAGCCATCAGTCAGTGCCTCCCTGTGGGGTCCCCTCCTCAGGGCTAGGAGTAGGGGCCTACATGGGCAGGATCTGTCAGCTGTGGCTGCAGGGCAATAGACCAATCAGATGCAGATGAAGGGAGGGACGAATCGGGAAGCGGACCAATCAGGGCTCTTTCTGAGCTGCAACGACTGCTCTGCAAGAATCTGAGTCATTGCCTGTTATTTCAAAAATCTGTCTGGACAGAAGGCATGGGATCAAAAAAGAGGCAATATTGTGGAAAACCCAGATGTGTCAGAGGGGTAGCTGTGTTAGTCTGTATCCATGAAAACAATGAAGAGTCCAGTGGCACATTAAAGACTAACAGATTTATTTGGGCATAAGCTTTTGTGGGTAAAACCTCCCACTTCAGATGCATGGATTGCATGCATCTGAAGAAGTGGGTTTTTTACCCACGAAAGCTTATGCCCAAATAAATGTTAGTCTTTAAGGTGCCACGAGACTCCTCATTGTTTTTCCAGATGTACAGTAACCCTAGGTCACCCTCACCTGAGCTGCATTTGCTAAGCAGGGGTGCCAAATCCCAGTGAAAAGGAAAATGAAGGTGCAGGCAGATGTTCCTGCTTGGGGAGGGTGGGCTCTGTCTAAGAGTCCTGGACCCCATTTGATTCTGCCCCTCTCCACTGTTTAAAGGCAGAGCTGATTAGACTCAACTGAGAGTCTGTATTTTGTTAAGGGATCACTACAGCTGAAATCACTGATACCCAGGTCTAGCTGCTGAGCCTTAGACCTTCTGTGTGACACTGTTGCAGTGAAAGAGACTGACCGGTCTGCACTAGCAGTGAGGTTCCCCACTACCTGCTGAAATCACTGAGAGCTGAGTTAAGTGGTGGAACCTCAGAATGTGGCATCACAGTTGAGGTATTGCTTGATGCTTCCGCCCTTCCCCCCGTCCACCCCTGGGGATGGGAGGTGAACCCACATAAACACACCTCTGAACTCTGGGTTTTTGCTGAACAATGACAACCAACTGTGAGTGGGGTGCAGTGGAGGGAAAGGGGACTGATGCACTAAAGGGACATTCATTCATTGGACTTTCACACCACAAAGTGTGAAAATGAGGCAAAGGACACTGCCCAATGCACTGTGTAGTCGAGTTGGCTTATGATAGCATATTTTTGTGGTGTTTTCCCAAACTAATGCTTGGTTCCCTTTCCCTTTTAATAAAAGTTTGTTTGTTTTACACTGACTCAGTAGTTGTGAGTGGAGAAATATTGCCTCTTAGAGGTACTTAGAGGTTAAGTTGTCCCAGATTACTGGGTGAGGGCTTGAGCTGGTTCTCTTTTGTATTAAGAGGAACCCTGGACACTGAACTCAGCCATTGTTGCTGCTGACTTCCCCTGGCAGAAGGGTTATAGATTATTCACAACTGCCAGCAAACCAAAAAAAAATCAGTTTTCCCTCCAACCCATCTTGACATAACCCTGTGAGTGAGATGTGCAAACATTATTTTCCCTATTTTACATCTAGCAATTGAGACAGAGAGGTTAAAGTTATTTCCCAATTGCCATAGATTCTCCTTGTAAGTACAAGATCTAGAACTAGGGGTTACTGGCTAACTGCCTTATGTTCATTCCACTCGACCACACACATTTTGCCTGAAAGAAGTTTAAAAAATATTTCTGCTGCATGAATTAGCATGTGTAACTTCTATAGTTATACCACAGTTCTTTTTTTTGTTTTCTCCTGCTCTGCTGCTTCCTAAAATAGAAAGTTAAACAATTTTGTTCAAGCTTTGATGCAGAACTGATATGAATCATTGGCAGAGGTGCCCTTCCCTGAATAGAGTTACATTTCTGTCTGCAGTATTCTGTGGGGAAAAATAACAATAGCTGGGATTTGGTAGATGTTCTAGGGCCAGCCACCTAAGAACCTATAGGTATTTAAATTGGATTCAGCCTTGCTCCTGGACTTGGAGCACCTGACCTCATCAAGAAAAAAAAATCCTTCTCAACTGTAATATTAAGGATTTAGTAAGAAGTAATCCCTTCCCAAAGGGTTTGGTTGCAGATATACAGTGTTCTTAGCTAGATCCTAGAAAGAATTCTTCCTCTGGACAGCATTTTTTCTAAGGGGGAATATCCAGCTACTTGAAGATTACACTAAGCTTGTAGCTGTGTCTCTTTTCACAGCTAAGAAATCCATTCTGACTAAGTGAACTTCTGATTCAGTAACTACTGTGTCTCTCTGGGCATCAACTTTGTTAAATATTCTAACCATGGAGAGAGATTCTGCTTTTATGGATAATATATTAGAGGATTTTTTTATACTGGACCCATTTATCAACCTTTTGCCTGTTTCAAATGCTACTCTAATTAAATTGACCAGTGATTTTCATTTGGGACATATATAATACTACCGGCACATAAACTTATTTGTTTCAGGAATAGCTGTCTGTGAAACTTGATGTTTATATGTTATTTGTAATTTTTTATTTATGGGCATAGTTAAACTTTTTATATTGGACACCACTCAGGGTTTATGCAAGTACTTTCTTTTTTAGTATATTTTTACTTATAGTGCATACTAAAAAGTAAATATGATTTTAAAAGTATTTTGTTTAACCCTTTCACTATTGTGGGGATTTGTGTTGATGTTTCATTGGCATAATAAATTCAGTGTCCAGTCATTGCAACAGAATAGATTTAAGACTGCAAGATATTCAGCAGAAATCTAGTTCCTGTTTAAGGTGCCTGGACAGGCTGACCTTCTCTTCGCAAAATATTTACTATCTATAGGTGTTTATAGAGGGCTGACCTAGTATTTATAGTAGTAAAAATATGGAAGAGCCATACAACATATACCAGAACTAAGTCATACCATTCCAGGTCTCAATCTTGACAGGTGCTGAGTGTTCTTGGCTCCTATTAACATCAATAGGAGTTGAAGGCACTCAGTCACCAGGAGTTGTCCAGCACCTTTCTGGATCAAGGCCAAAAGTGTCTATTACCAGAGTATCTAAATATCTTAAAAAAAAAAAAAAAAAATGGACAACTTCCAGGTAGTGAACCAATTTTACTGTCATAGCTTAACAGTTCATTGGTCTTTAAAGGCCAAATCTCCCTCTTCCATCTAACCTTGTCTTTATCTACCATGAGGTTATGCATGTAAAGCAAGTAGGATTATCCTTGCTACAATACTGCTTCAATAATACAATTTACATCAGCTTCTATGGAACATCTAACCTGACTTCAACTTCACACTCACTTCCCATGGCTTGCATGAGTCCTCCAGGCAGTAGGCCTAGGCTGGACTACCTAGAAGCTAAGTATTTGCCCATAGGCATGTCATTTTCTTGGGTACACTCTGCATTCTAGTGCCTCCCTTTTTCTGAATCTGCATGTGGAAGCAGCCAAGGCAGAAATGGCACCCTTGCTGGCTGCTGCTCCAGCCCACTGCTCCTTCCTTCATGATAGAGACTGCCAATGGAACACGCAGGAGGAGGAGAGGAAGCTAAAAAAGGGACTGTAATGGGGTAGGGCTTTTCTGTGGATCATCCTTTAGGCAGGTGTCAAAATACTGCATAAAACTGCTCACAGGGGCCCCTGGAGCCTCTTCCTCACTGCTCACTCCAAGCCACAGCAGCACTACTGCAATGGGGAAAGTGGCTAAATGAGGTGTAGGGTTCTGTTCAGTAACCAGTTCTGATGGACCCTCCATCTGAAGCACCCAAACCAGCAGTGCCAACCTCTTCAGGAGAGATGAACCCCTGATGACCTAGGGAAAAAGACGTTTGGTGAGCAGTAACTAGTGAACAATTGTTTGAGTTTTGGTAGCTGGGAGGAAGTGGGGTGCAGAAGACAGTGAAGGAGCTTGGTGCTAAG
Source organism: Terrapene triunguis (assembly GCF_002925995.2). Taxonomy (NCBI): domain Eukaryota; kingdom Metazoa; phylum Chordata; order Testudines; family Emydidae; genus Terrapene; species Terrapene triunguis. The sequence continues at coordinate 8,094,602 of NW_020664931.1, forward strand.
GGAAGGACTCCAGGTGTGTGGTGGTGGGCAGGAGGGATTATGGGGAATGAGTGAGTTCAGAAAGATGTGAGACTTAGAATGGGGAAGAGAAGAAAGTAATGAGAATCTATTGGGAATGAGAGGTGAGGGAGGAGTGAATAAATGTTGATAGAACAGAAGGAAAGAAAAGGCACCTCAAGGACAAAAAAAGGAAGGGGAACAAGGAGTTGGAAGGAAAGAGAAGCAAAGAAGGAACAATTGATACTGGAAGAGATTGGAGAGCTAAACCGATATACAGAAGAGGAAAAAGGGAATGAAGAAAGGGAGAGAAGTTATATGAATAGATATGTAATAGAATATTGAATACCAATATATAGGCAATAGAGAGACAAGTTGGGTAAGGTAATATCTTTTATTGTACCAACTTCTGTCCAATAATCCAATATCCTTAAGATTACCTCACCTACCTTGTCTCTCTAATACCCTGGGACTGACATGGCTACAACAAACACTGCATACAATATGTAGCAATCACATGAGTGTAGCTTCCAGCTACCAAAACCCAGCAGTGTGCCTACATGTTGACAGACAGATATACTTACAATTGAAGGGATGGCATGAAGCGTCTTTACCTGCCCCTAACAGACTTCAGTTCAGAGGGGTAACCGTTAGTCTGGATCTGTAAAAGCAGCAGAGAGTCCTGTGGCACCTTATAGACTAACAGACGTATTGGAGCATGAGCTTTTGTGGGTGAATACCCACTTCGTCGGATGCATGCACCCACGAAAGCTCATGCTCCAATACGTCTGTTAGTCTATAAGGTGCCACAGGACTCTTTGCTGCTTTTACAGACTTCAGTTCATTATCCTTTCTGGAGCTCCTGTGACCCACCCTGTGATAAATGAAGGGGGGTGGGGGGAGCTCCCTTTTATGGACATCCAGACAGCCTGTTAGCTGAAGAACAGGACTGTATTTTTGTGTCCCTAAGAGGTTTGTGCATATGTTGTTTAATTAGCTGGTGGCAACAGCTGATTTCCTTGGTTTTTTTTTCTTCAACTCTTCCCGGGAAGGGGGGTGAAAGGGCTTGAGGGTACCCCCACAGGAAGGAATACCCAAATGTTCCTTCCTGCGTTCTCAAAAGAGGGGAAGGAGGGGTTGCACTTGGGTGGTGGCAGCATCTACCCATCCAAGGTCACAGAAGCTGTGACCTTGGGGGTTTAATACCAGCCTGGAGTGGCTAGTATTTTTTAAAATCCTTGCAAGTTCCCAGCTTCTGCACTCAGAGTGCCAGAGTGGGGAATCAGCCTTGACATGGTGGTAGAGCGGTGGGATCATTTTGAACGAGAAGCACAGACCTCAGGATTTTAAAAGGACACATTTTTCCTTTTGCCTGCTTGAAAGCCAGGGAGTTTTTTTCTTTCTTTTCTTTGCTGTCTGAGGGGGAACAGGCACGCAAAGGTTCAACCTGCAAAGCCAGGGAATCCAAGAAGCAGGTTATTTTTTTTCTTGCTTCATGGCAATGAAATAGTTAGGCTAGAGTAGGGCAGCCTGTGCATGAGGTTGAGGTCAGGCACCGAAACCTTAGACAAAACAGTCTTCCCAAAGCGGCACGTCACGGAGAAGACAGACCCAGATCAAGCCCAGACATCCAGCTCCATGACAGAAATGCAGGGAGGGAATGGGGGACTGGGAACCTCCCAGGAGAAGAAAGCTAGTAGCAGTTGGTGCGGATACCACAAGGGGCAACCCAAGACAACACTCCACCACTGGAATCAAACCAAAGCCCCACTTTGCAAGGAGGAGCCCTCAACACAGCCAGGAAGACCCCAGATACCCTCTCGTCCCACCACCCAACTCTCCAACCGCCCACCTCACCCCAGCCCAGAGTCAGCTGGGCGATGCTTTAAATACAGTACCAGATTTACCATGGCACCGGACCCACGGTCCAAAGGGGCCCCAAAGGTGTCCCATAGGAGCCAAAGCTTAGTGCTGCCGGCTCCTGCTGCAGCCGGGCAGGCTCTGCCGGCAGCCAAAGCTCCTCCTCCGCCTCTTTCCCCAGCGTGCTATGTTACCTCCCCCCCTCCCTGCCGCTGATAAGCTGGATCATCTGCTTGCTGGCAGGAGGGAGGAGGAGAAGCAGAGCCTCAACACGCTCGCTGCTCCAGGGAGGAGAAGGGGGCTGGGGTGGGGCCTTGGGGAAGGAGTTGGAATCAGGGCATATCCCCTCCAGCCCCCTGCCGTGAGCACCCCCATGATCCCAGCCCACACCCACAGCCCCCTGCCCACTCTGACCCCTGCACCCCCTCACACCTCCCCAGCCCCCTGCCCTGACCCCTGCACACCCTCACACCTCCCCATCCCCCTGCCCTGACTCCTGCACCCTTCACACACACCCCCAGCCCCCTGCCCAGCCCCCTGCCCCCCACACACCCAGCCCCCTGCCCTGACTCCTGCATCCCCCCCCACACACCTCCCCAGCACCCTGCCCTGACTCTTGTACCCCCACACAAACCCACCCCCATCCTGAGCACCAAACAGGAGCTCCTGCACCCCCTGCATTCCCACCTGCACCCCTCGCACCAAACAGGAGCTACCCCAGGTAAGCGCTCCACACCCCAACCTCCTGCCCCAACCCTGAGCCCCCTCCCTCACCCTAACTCCTTGCCAGACCCTGCACCCCAATGTTTTGTTTTTGTTACAATATTTGGAAAGATCATTAAGTGGTCCATCGAGACCCTCCATGATTTTCAAGCAGTCTGTGGAAAAATAAGTTAGACTACAAGAACAATCAAGGTACCTCACTTTATTTTCATTTACTTGCTATTACTTATAGGAGGAGGATGAAGGAAAAAAAGAATGAAAAAACAGGGGCGGGGGGAGATAAGAGAGAATGTTCTTTTTCTTGCTGGGTCCCGAGGAGGGGCCCCAAAAATGAAGCTGAGCACAGGGCCAGGGGCCCCCGCTAACTCTAAATCCATCACTGGCTGTCACGTCACCTGGGCTGGGGATACTGTCAGCTGATCCTCACAATCTCCAACCTACCTGGGCAGTACAGCAGACATGGCCCTGCACATTAGCTCCTCTCCACTCCCTAGTCCGCCCATCCCTTGCTTCCCATGGCTTAAGGCTTAGCCCTCTCACTTTTAAAAATGATTGCTTGCCCCTCCTCCTCCCCCCCCCCGGCTTTTCTGGCATCCCTGTTGCCAGGTATCCAGTTTTAGACTGGAAACTCCAGTAGAAAATGGGACCTCGGTGTCCGGTTAGCAGTGCTGACTGGAAACTAAACGTCCGGTTACACTGGTCTACAATTTTTGAGAAGTCGTCTGCTTCAGAGATAAAAAGTGCTATTTATTATGTATTTTGATGTGCTGAATTCAAATGACAATTAAAACAACTGATTGGCTACTGTTTCTAAGATATTTAAGTTTTTACATTTTATGTCTATGTATGTTGTGTAGATAGTAGAGTGTTAATCATAAATTGTAAACCTAGGTCTTTTCATGTGTTTATGGTTGCTTTACATGATATTTCACCTGTCCGGTTTATGTAACACTTTAAAAATCAGCAAAAGGGTTATATAAATAAAATTTATTATGAAACAAAAGGCAAACTATTCTGTACATAGTTTAGTCCTATTCAGTGTCTACTCGGCGCTTCTTGGCTTGTCTCTTGTATTCATTAAATGGAGCATCTCTTGTCACTGTCCAGCAATAGTCTGCAAGCATTGATGGGCTCCATTTGCCCTGATAGCGTTTCTCCATTGTTGCAATGTCCTGGTGAAATCGCTCGCCGTGCTCGTCGCTCACTGCTCTGCAGTTCGGTGGAAAAAAATCTAGATGAGAGTGCAAAAAATGTATCTTTAGTGACATGTTGCAACCAAGGCTTTTGTATGCCTTGAGGAGGTTATCCACCAACAGCTTGTAATTGTCTGCCTTGTTGTTTCCGAGAAAATTTATTGCCACTAACTGGAAGGCTTTCCATGCCGTCTTTTCCTTGCCACGCACTGCATGGTCAAATGCATCATCTCAAAGAAGTTCACGAATCTGAGGACCAACAAAGACACGTTCCTTTCTCTTAGCTTCACTTAACCTTGGAAATTTTCCACAGAGGTACTTGAAAGCTGCTTGTGTTTTGTCAATGGCCTTGACAAAGTTCTTCATCAGACCCAGCTTGATGTGTAAGGGTGGTAACAAAATCTTCCTTGATTCAACAAGTGGTGGATGCTGAACACTTTTCCTCCCAGGCTCCAATGACTGTCGGAGTGGCCAATCTTTCTTGATGTAGTGGGAATCTCTTGCACGACTATCCCATTCGCAGAGAAAACAGCAGTACTTTGTGTATCCTGTCTGCAGACCAAGCAAGAGAGCAACAACCTTCAGATCGCCACAAAGCTGCCACTGATGTTGGTCATAGTTTATGCACCTCAAAAGTTGTTTCATGTTGTCATAGGTTTCCTTCATATGGACTGCATGACCAACTGGAATTGATGGCAAAACATTGCCATTATGCAGTAAAACAGCTTTAAGACTCGTCTTCGATGAATCAATGAACAGTCTCCACTCATCTGGATCGTGAACGATGTTGAGGGCTGCCATCACACCATCGATCTTGTTGCAGGCTACAAGATCACCTTCCATGAAGAAGAATGGGACAAGATCCTTTTGACGGTCACAGAACATGGAAACCCTAACATCACCTGCCAGGAGATTCCACTGCTGTAGTCTGGAGCCCAACAGCTCTGCCTTACTCTTGGGTAGTTCCAAATCCCTGACAAGGTCATTCAGTTCACCTTGTGTTATGAGGTGTGGTTCAGAGGAGGAGGACAGGAGAAAATGTGGGTCCTGTGACCCCCACAGGAAGGAATTCCCAAGTGTTCTTGCCTGGGTTCTCAAAAGGTGGGGAGGGAAGGGTTGTACTTGGGTGATGGCAGCATCTACCCATCCAAGGCCAGAGAGAAGCTATCACCTTGGCAGTTTAATACCAGTCTGGAGTGGCAGTATTAATTTTTAAAATCCTTGAGGGCCCCCACCTTCTGCACTCAAAGTGCCATAGTGGGGACTCAGTCTTGACACACCCCTCTGAAGTTGACTCTCTGTAATCATTAAGATATGAGAAGAGCAGGGTTTGTTCATTTTGGGTTGTATGTTTATTTGGGTTTTGCCTTCCAAATATACCAGAATGCATCAAAAGGCAGAAGGGCCTTCCCACTGGTCTGGAAATACACCTGAGTCTTGCACATGAGCTTTATTTTCCCTTCCCCACATATACACATTCATCAGTCTCATGGACTGATGCACTGTCACTGTAAAATCCTCTTATGCAATATATGGCAGTAAAATGGTATCGTTTCCTTCATTTATAGTATGTAGCTGAATGGGTGGGACAGCCAGCACCATATCACTGTCCCCTAACTCATCAGTTGCATTTAGAGCCTTGATTTTCCCTTGGAATGGCTTCCTGCATTGTGATCTGTTCCTTTTACCCTTGAAAAACTGAGGTTTCTGTACTACCTCATCTAAGGAAAGTATTGAGAAACAGCACTGGATATTGCATATATCAATTTCAAGGCACAGAATATTTGCATCACTGTCTTGCTATCACATTTTTCCAAGTATAAAGCATTGAAACAGCTTTTCTGCAGGGTTTTTAAACAACAGCAAGGGGGAAAAAACTGCTACATGATACTTGTGAATAAGCTTACTTCCTCCATAGCCCAAAATAATGTTGTTTTTAAAATCATTATTGTAATGACTGTCTGCCTGGATCCTCTACCTCCTCCCAGGTTGAGAATTAATATATCCCTTGTCTTCTAGTTCTCTCATTATGTGCCTCTGAATAGTCAATTTTATCTTTAGAAGGTTCAATGAAGAAAACAGTCTTTGTTCTACCTTCTCACTGTCTTAGGCAGTAGATCTCCAGCACTGTTAAAACATATATGCTGAATATTAATTCTTACATGACGACATCTCAAATACAACAGAGGCAGACTATAAGGTGATAAGATAATTTTATTATCTGTCAGGAGCTGTCATCAATCACACTTTAAGTAATGGAGTCAGAAGTTCAGTGCTTGAGGAAAAAAATGCCTTCTTTCAATCACTACAATGACTCTTCCTAAAATATTACTATGATTTTTTCCTGACTATTCACCTTTTGGTTTTGATGGAAACATAGAGCTAATATTTTCTAACCTAATGTTCATCACCTAATATTTTATTTAAGCACTTAATAAATCACCTGATTTCATGAGCTGTTGAGAACATATAGGCATTTGAGTCAATGGGCTCTGGGGATGCTCTGCACCACTGAAAAAGCAGGTCTTTCATTTTAGCTTCCTAAATATGAATTTAGGTGTCTAACTTTGCTCAAGCAGCTTGAAAATATTGGCCTAGATTCTCTTTGGAGAAGGTGCATGCATCATGAATAGCTACTGTTTAACGGTTAGTATGATCATATTTTAGTTAAGGAAAGGAGTCTTCAAGTCCCTCAGACATGGGCTACCCCTCTGACAGACCTGATTTTCTTTAACAAATCTCACAAGAGTGAAATCTTAAAATGGCAACAGAATGACTTCTGGGTTGTACTGTTACCTAGTCACACTACAATAACTTTTATAAGAATGGACATATGTTCAAACACTTCCCCTTCGTACTGCCATCTTTGTTGTAAGAACAAAACATCAGCATTTGGAAGGCCTGTGTGATCTGTGAAAGACCCCATTGCTATGGTATATTAAACTGTTACCTATCTACTATATTCATTGGCTGATCATTAGTAATGTTGTCAGAATGCTGCAGAGGGGAAAAAGACCTGTTCAATGTGACCATTTAATACTTAGACCTATTTTAATCCTTAGATTTATGTTGGATGCCAAATGAATGAATAAGGTGTGTGTAGGCAGGGGGGCATTGCCTAGTGATTTGGCTGCATCTAAGGGCTTGTCCACATGGGGACATTTACCAGAAAAATTATATCACTATAGTTATATCAGTAACACTCCTTGTGTAGCTACTCTTATTCCAGAATAAATTGTTCATAGCTCCTAAGGATAGATTTTTGTTTTAGCAATTGGAATAATTTTGCAATATTGCTTTGTCCTAGAATACTAAAAGAAGTCTATACTTGAAGGTGCAATGTAACTGTAATGATTTCTAATGTTGACTGAAATGTGATTTGATATGTCCTTTTAGAATACATGTGATCTTATCAAAAATTCATTGTATATAATGTAACTTCCAATTAATTATCTTGGACTCTGAAGATTTTTAAGAACATACAACATATGATCATCTGAGATGTTTGTTTTTATAATCTGAAAGTGTCTTAAGTGAAAATTTCTTGAAGCTGTATGAACAGGTTGAAATTAGTTAATAGATACATTTGTTACAAGTGTTTTTGCTCTGATACCATAATTAGTTCCTTGTAGCAACTCCTGTGTGTTTCTCACATTGGTAATAAGCTACTTCCCCTTCTTACACAGGTGTTTATCTGGGCAGAAAATCCATCTGTTTGCCCTAGAACAATAACCTGGGAATATAGGGGGAGTACTGCTTCATGATGAAGGCTATTTTACCCAACAAAACTCCCTAGAACCAGATGCTCTACTGTCTTGCATGCTGTATTGTCATTTACACCTATGCAAAAGTTCATGTAAAACACAACAGTCCCAAATCTCTCTTCCATCCTGGCTGCTCTGGCAGCAAGAAGAGGTTGTTAAGCTGGTGGAACTGACTCCATGAAATACCCTCCAGTGTAAGTGGTTTCCCTGGGTGGTATGAAGCCTGCAGAACAGCTCTATCACATCTTCCCCAATATGTTCTGTGTAAGGGGCACAGCTGGAGGAAGGGAGGCATAATCAAAATACGGCTGCACGCTAGCTGTTCTCTGCTGGCTGGACAGCCTATAAGGGGTGATTCAGCTGATCACAAATTAGAGCAGACCTGAGGCTGTTGTAACTTATGCCAGGAGCTGGACTGATAATACAAAGAGGTACCCAGTAGGCTTCAAGCTAACTTTGCTCCCCTCTCCCTCTATTTCTGTGCCAAATGGAAAGCTTAGGTGGAACAAATAACCAGGTTCTAGCATTCTGATGGGGTTTTACATCCATTCTGCATTCAGTTTATATCAGAGCTAATGCCTACACACAGTGCATAGCGGGGAGAATCAGGCTCTCTACTCCTTAATGTTTTACTCCCTCTTCATATTTAGATTCCTGGAATTAGTGATTTTCAGAAATTATGTAAAAATATGGGTGTTTGTACACAGTTAGGATCTATTGTGATAGTCCTGCATTGGTCAACCCATTTGAACTATCAGTAGTTCAAAACTAATGCATTCTAGTAATGAGTCAACCTGAAGGTTTACAGGTCTGGAGATACTGATTATTAGTATTATGGTAGAACTCATAATATGCTCAGTCATGTCCAAACACACACAGGAAGACAACTCCTGTCCAGAACAAAGGCAATTAACACACAAAGGGAGGGGATAAGACTACAATCAAAATAGTTTTATATAAACGTTAAATACGTACACATACAACTATTCCTTAAAAAACTTTCTATTGCTAGTTGGCCTTTTTGTATGAATCACTAAAAGAGTGCTTCTTGAGGGATTTGAAGGAAAGGGAAGCAGTCTATAAGTCAGTTCAGGGAGGTCATTTTACACATAAGAGCATGTGTAAAAGAGATCTGAGAGCTGTTTTTGGAGAAAGAGACAAACTTTTTAAAGTGACCATGAGAACTCTTTTGGTATGATGTCTCTTGCCAATATTGGTTTCGGCTACCATTTGCAGTGTTTCTACTTACCACAAATATTCTTGCAAATAAAAGCTCACTCCTCAAATGTTCATCTATAAGAAAAATGAAAAGGACCATGAATACAAATTGGTGGGTTCTACTCAATGATATTCACCAACCTGCTCTAGTTGCAATATACTTAGTAACTAAATTGGTGTTTATATCTACCATGTATAATCAGACAACAGGCTCTGGAGAGAAATACAGACAATTGGTGTCCACACTCTGATACCTTGCTGATGATGATTTCAAAGGGATTACTCCTCAACATCAGTAAGGTTGTCAGAAATAGGCCCTCCCTCTTCACAAGGTCCCAACCCAGGGCCTGGTCTACGGTGGGGTTGCCTGCCACCAACTCAGCGGGGATCCAGCCGAAACACACTGAGCTAGCCTCCGGTTGTCCAACCAACTCCCCGCAAAGACTCCCTGGGTTACTTCCTACCCGCTTCTCCGCACCTTGTGGCTTCCTCAATCCCTCGGTTCCTTCTACCTCAGTCGCATCCAGCACCTGGGGTTAAGGGTTGCTGTCAGCTGGCTGGCCTCTGCATCGTGGACTGCCCACAGCCTTTCAGCAGGGGCCAGCAGCACACATCCTTCCCCTACGGTGGTCCGCCATGTTGCTCCCTCTTATACTGGTGTTGCACTTTGAGCATGCCCAGTAGGGCCGTGGCTTCCTCAGCCCACAGTGATGGGTTAACCCCTGCAGTCCCAGTGCGGGGCATGCATGCCCCGTCACAGAGATTTTTTTTCATTTATTTTTTTAAGGAAAACAATGTGTTCCATCCCATTTTAACATACTATAAAAAAACCCACCCCAATTGCATTTGATAAACAAAAACATATTTACTCAGCTTTCAAAGCATTTATTTCCCATCTATTACATCATAGTCTTTGTCTCATCTTTTAAAACCATGGCCATAGGTTATGGCTGCACTATCTGCTGACAGTTTTTTCCTCCGTTGGGCTATACTGACCCATTCCCCTTCACCAGCTGAGTGACAGCCAAGGATAATCTATCCTCTGTAGTATGTCTAGTAGTCATATGGCATATGTTCACTACCTCTACAAACCCATTGGCACAGTGCCTGAGAGCAGTCTGATAATCTGTGTTGGGACTGGCCACGCACACCAAACCTAAGGTGTTGTGGTGCTTTAGGCAGACATTGAACACGGGCTGCTACCAGGGAGTTTCAAGAGCGAGTTTGGAAGGGGAGTGGGAAGGGGGCGAGGGACACGTGCCATTCTTTGAAACCTTTAAACTGAACTATAATCAAAACGTCTTGATTTAAACAAAAACCCTATCATTAACCTAGGTAGCTGTAGGAGAGAATGCAGGCAGAAGCCCAGCAGCAAAGTGGGGGCTATCCTGTTTATTGTGCTCAGTGTAGCATGTCTGATTACCTGCCCTGTGGGCAGGTGGTGTATGTGTGCATTCAGTGCAAGAAACTCCCGGCCCTCAGAGACCGCGTATGGGCTTTGGAGGCCAGGATGGCAGAACTGGAGGAGCTAAGGGAGGCAGAGAGGTATGTTAATGAGTCTTTCCAGGACACTGTAGATTTGTCCCACCTCCGGTCAGACAGCCCCTGCGCTGTTAAGGAGGCTGAAAGGCTCAGGGAAGGAGAGCAGTCAAAGGGAGCAGAGGAAGACTTTCCCATAGTTGGGACCCTCCTTCCAGATGATATTGGGGTATCCTCTCGCACTGAGGTTACTTCTCCGGAGGAGGGAACTCCAGTCATTAGGAAAAGGCGGGTGTTAATAATGGGAGATTCAATCATTAGAAACACAGATAGCTGGGTTTATAATGACGGTGAGAACCACATGGTGATTTGGCTGCCTGGTGCGAGGGTTGTGGATCTCTCAAGGCATTTAGATATACCTAGGTATAGTGCTGGGGTGGAGCCGGTGGTCATGGTACATGTAGGTACCAATGACATAGGGAAGGGTAGGAGAGACATCCTGGAGGCCAAATTTAGGCTGCTAGGAAAGAGACTGAAATCCAGTACCTCTGTGGTGGCATTCTCAGAAATGCTTCCAGTTCCATGCACAGGGCCAGGTAGGCAGGCAGAACTTCAGAGTCTCGGTGCATGGATGAGACAATGGTGTAGGGAGGAGGGGTTTAGATTTATTAGGAACTAGGGAACCTTTTGGGATAGGGGGAGCCTATACAAGAAGGATGAGCTCCACCTAAATGCTGGCACTTAACATTAAAAAAGTTGCAGAGCAGTTTTTAAACTAAGAAATGGGGGAAAGCCGATTGCTGCAGAGGAGCATGTGGATCGGACAGAGACTTCTCTTAGTGGACAGTCTATTGATAGAGATTCCCTAGGTTTTAGTCAGGAGGAGTGGATGGAAGAGGATAAAGTATGGGCCAGATCAGACGAGAAACATTCACATGAAAAAGAATCTGACACATCAGAAAAGGGCAGACAGATAAAAAGTGACAAGTTTTTAAAGTGCTTGTACACAAATGCTAGAAGTCTAAATAATAAGATGGGTGAACTAGAGTGCCTTGTGTTAAAGGAGGATATTGATATAATTGGCATAACAGAAACTTGGTGGAGCCAGGACAATCAATGGGACACAATGGGGTACAAAATATATCGGAAGGACAGAACAGGTTGTGTGGTGGGAATGGGGGGGTAGGAGGGGGAGTGGCACTGTATGTGAAAGAAAATGTAGAATCAAATGAAGTAAAACTCTTAAATGAATCCACATGTTCCATAGAATCTCTATGGATAGTAATTTCATGCTCTAATAAGAATATAACAGGAGGGATCTATTATCGACCACCTGACCAGGCCAGTGATAGTGACGATGAAATGCTAAGGGAGGTTAGAGAGGCTATCAAAATAAGGAACTCAAAAATATGGGGATAATTGAAATCCCCCACTATTGACTGGGTACATGTCACCTCAGGACGAAATGTAGAGACAAAATTTCTCGATACTTTAAATGACTGCTTCTTGGAGCAGCTGGTACAGGAACCCACAAGGGGAGAGGCAATACTCGACTTAGTCCTGAGTGGAGCGCAGGATCTGGTCCAAGAGGTAACTATAACAGGACCGCTTGGAAATAGTGACCATAATATAATAACATTTAACATTCCTGCGGTGGGAAGAACACCTCAACAGCCCAACACGGTGGCAAAAATGAGGAGGTTAGCTAAACAGAAATTAAAAGGTACAGTGACTAGAGTGAAATCCCTGCAAGCTGCATGGACACTTTCCAAAGACACGCTCGTCTGGGCGTAGTGGGGGAGATACCCCTTGGGCCCGAGCAGGAGCAGTGATGGGCTGGAAAGGAGGAGGGGCGGCTCCGGGCAGCCAGGGGCGCCGATGCAGCTCGGCGGTCCCAGACGCCCCTCCGTGCCGGGCCAAGGGGCAGTCCCTCCAGACGTGCCCTATCGCCCGGCAGAGGTAGCACCGGGCTTCCCCGAGGGACAGATAGCTCAGTGGTTTGAACATTGGCCTGCTAAACCCAGGGTTGAGAGTTCAGTCCTTGAGGGGACCACTTAGGGATCTGGGGCAAAATCAGTACTTGGTCCTGCTAGTGAAGGCAGGGGGCTGGACTTGATGACCTTTCAAGGTCCCTTCCAGTTCTAGGAGATGGGATATCTCCATTAATTTAATTTAAAAAATAATGCAGCCGGTAGCAGGCCCCCGATAGGGGACCAGGAAGGACCCCTCGAGCGCCTCTCCGTCACGCGCCACTGCACCTGCCAGCAGAACGAGAGGACGTGACGGAGGATGGGGTCTTTGCAGCCCAGTGGGAGAGGGCCAACGATGGAGATGGGTTTCCCCAGGGTAGAGAGGGTGAGTAGCAGGGCAGCATTGGGAAGGAAGGGAGGGACAGAGGTCAGGACTATCCGGACTCCCAGGTCCTCTAGCGGCTCCAGGGGGACGAATACGCCCCCCACCACCAGGCCCTTCACCACCACCTCCTGGGCGGCAGCCTCCAATGCTAGGAAGAAGATGACCTTTCCGCACATCTTGGAGACTGCCACGATGGCCGTGGGCCCCACCACCCTCGCCAACGCCTGCAAGTAGGTCTCCACATGGGGCAAGGCGGGCACCAGGAGGCAATGGACGCCGTGCTTCCTGGTCAAGGTGGGGAAGGGACCCTGGCCACTATAGATGGTAGCAGAGGCAGGTGGTCAGGAGAAATGATGTAGCAGCAGGCAGGGGGCCGCCACCACCTGGGCATATGCCCTGGGGGCGGGGCACCTGCAGAGCTGGTGGATGGAGCAGCTGGGAGGAACGCCGCAGCCGCGGGAGTGAGGGCAGCCCCTGACATGGAGGGCCTGGTCTTTTTGGCAGGGCCCTTACCCTTCTTTTTGCCCTGGCCCTTCCCGCCAGCTGGGGGGACTCCTCCAGAATCAGAGGGGGTGAGGGATGTGGCAGCAGTGGAGGGCACCCCGTTGTCCGCCGCTGCCGGCGCCCCAGCGGGGGCAGTAGCAGATGGTTCGGCAGCAGCAGTTGAGGTGGAGGCCTGAGGGAGTCAATGGGGCGACAGGTGGAGGGGGGCAGTGGGGTCTGTCTAAGGGGTCTCACCTGCCATGTTCCCCGCCATAATCAGAGCAGGGGGAGGACAAACACTGGAGGGGGGGCAAGGGAAGGGGCAACCACTCCTCCCCACTAGGCTGCAGGCAGGGGAGGAGGGTGCCGGAAGGGGAGGGCTGAATGCAGGAGGGGGCTATCAAGGACTTGGGGGGGCGTCAGTCACTGACTCGGAGTGGGGTTCCAGCTCCTCTAGCTGCACTAGGGGATCAGGGGATATAACAGCATAGGGGGGTGCAGTGAAACAGGGACAACTCAAACAGGGGAGGGGCACAAGCGCATGGGAGGGGGCAGGGGCGCAAGAGGGGAGGGGCTAATCAGGGCAAGGGGGGAACTGTGGAGGGAGGGGAACAATGAGGTTGGGAATGGGGCAGAGGAACCAAGGGATAGCTTCAGGGCTGGGGTGGGACAAACAAAGCTGCAGAGGGAAATGGGTGGGGCAGACAAACAAACTGAAGCCAGGAGGGCTGGGGCAAAGGGGAGGGGCAAAAGGCTGCAAGGGGCAAATGGGGTAGGCAGCAAGGGGGAAAGCTGGGGGCTTGCTGCATGGGGAGGGGGTCAGTCTAAGGGGGGGTACATGTGCCCACGGGCACTTGCAAAAAGTCAGTTTTGGGCTGGCTGCTGCTTCAGGCCCAATGGTGGAAACAGGGCGTGGCAAGCCAGGTGAGGAGCTGAGGCCCAGAGGCAGGAGCTCGAGGCAGGTGGTGAGTAGCGGGTGGAGGGGACAGTGATGATAGTGATGTGGGAAGTTGGGGGGGGGGGAAGACACAAATGGACCAGGGGACAGGCTCCAGACCACACCCCCTGTGTCCCCACAAATGCAGTCAAGACCCCCACCACAAGACCACAGTTCAAAAGTCACTCAGTCCTTGAAGGTCCCCTCCACAGTGGTCTGTAGAGTTTCTACACGCTCCCCCTCTGGTAGATGGCCCTTTTCTTCTCCTCCTCGGGGCTCCAGCAGCAGCTCCAGGCAGCAGTTCGGTGGCCAGCAGGAAGGACCCCTCTCAGGTGGTGGTGTCCACAGCAGTAACGGCTAGAGCCGGGGTTCCCCACTCCGCTCCCCTGGGGAGCGGGCCGGCAGCCCCCCACCCCCCAAGGGGCTGCAGTTGGAGCAGCAGCAATGGGGGGGGGGGGGTTTAAAAGCCGCCAGACAGAACGGGGAAGCAAAGAGGGGGGGGGGGTGTCTGGCCCAGCCAGGGGAGCAGCTGGAGCAACAGTAGCAGCAGGAGCCCAGGGCCCAGCAGCTGGAGCAGCCCTCTCCCTCCTTCCTCCACCCTCCATGCTAGAGGGCTACAGGAGAGGGATCCTATTGGGATCCAGGAAGTGGGCGGGAAAGCCCGCCCACTGCTAAAAGATACCCCCCCCCCAGCCTAAGGGGGGGTCCACAGGACCTGGATACCAAAAAATTACGGGGGACAACTACTAAAAACAGGGACAGGAGTGAGGTCAAAGGATCAAATGAAGGGAACCAGACGGGGACACCAAGCAGAGAACCCCGGACAGCGCCCACTGCTCCTCAAAAGCGTCAATGGAGCCAGTGGACGCCACCCAGAGGAACTCTGCCCAGATACGTGAAAGAACAGAGGACCTGAAATAGGCCCCACAGTCACAAGAGACTCCATCGGCTAACCTCCTCACTCTGGTTTTATAGATGGCCAGTTTCGCTAGGGCCAGGAGGAGGTTGACCAGGAGGTCCCGTGACTTTGTGGGGCAACGGATAGGGAGTGCATAAATAAAAAGGCGAGGAGAAAAGTGCAACCAAAATCTTAACAAAATATCCGTGAGGAGCCGGAATAGGGGCTGCAGCCTGGCGCACTCCAGGTAAACATGCGCCAGGGTCTCCCTCATGCCGCAAAAGGGGCAGGTGTCTGGGATAGGGATAAACCGCGCCAAGTACACGCCCGTGCTAAAGGCTCCATGAAGGAGCCGCCAACTGATGTCCCCGGTGGGCTTTGGGATCAGAGCATAATAAAGGCTGGCCCACCGGGACTCCTCGCCCTCCAGAGGTGGCAGAAGGTCCCGCCACTTCGTATCAGGGTGGGACGCAAGGGTGAGGACATAAAGAACATGGAGCACGAGCGTGTATAGATGTTTCCTTGGCGCGGTCTGGAACAGAACCGGCTGCAGATCGTGCAGCCGGCTCATGGCGAATGGACAGGGAGGGGGCCGGTTGGGTCCACGGGGCAGGGGCCCGATGAAAAAGTCTGGAGGGCTCGGAGTGGAGGGTGGGTGAGGCGTGCCCTCTCGTAGGACCCGGTTGAGATAGTCCCGAGCAGCGGGCGGCAAAGCGGCCCTCACCTCCTGAAGTACGCGCCGGGGAGTACAAGGTCTGGAGAGCCCCATGCACTGAGCGAGCGTCAGGGGATCCAGCCAATCTCCCCGGTCGTAGTCCAGGAGGTCTCCGACTTTGGTGACTTCTGCCAGGACCAACCTCTGGCGCACCATGGGGGACTCCGCCACCTGCACACGAAGCTGGGGGTTGTGTAGCAGGGGCTCCACGAGGCGATCTGCCCCCACGGTGGCCGCCACAGACCTGGTCACTGAGAACAGTTTCCAGGTCCGGAGGAGGTCCTGGTAGAAGACTGGCATCCCCGAGAGGCCTCGCGGAAGACCTCTTGGATGGAGACAAAGGAGCTGCCGGTCATATCGGAGCCCTCGGAAGCGGCGCAGGAAGGCGTGCGCCAATACGCTCCACGCCGGACTATGTGCGCCATAAAGGAGCCTCTGCAGGGCCTGGAGGCGGAAGACATGGACCTGAGTGTGCAGGCACTTCAGGCCCTGCCCTTCCTTCTCCAGAGGTAGATGGAGAACCCCCGCAGAGACCCAGTGCAGTCCTGACCAAAAGAACTCCAGAATCGACGTCCGGAGGTTGGCCAGGAAACCCGGGGCCGGGACCAGGGTGTTGAGCCGGTACCAGAGCATGGACAGGACTAGTTGATTGAGCACCAGTGCTCTCCCTCAAAGGGAGAGACACCTGAGCAGTCCTGTCCATTTCCAGAGCCGCTCTGACACCCTGCCCTCTAAATCTAGCCAGTTCTCTGGTGGAGACGGATGCGTGGCAGAAAGGTAAATGCTGAGATACAGCAGCGAACCCGCGCTCCACCGGACGGCCTGAAGCGCAGGTGGGAGGGAGCTCGCCTGCCACCCGTCCCCTACCACCAGGCCAGAGCTCTTGACCCAGTTGACCCGGGCGGAGGAGGCTGCCAAATAGATGGTCTGGCAAGCCTCCACCCACACCAAGTCGCCCGGGTCCTGGACCACGAGGAGCACATCGTCGGCGTACGCCGACAGGACCAGCCGCAGCTCCGGCTCCCGCAGCACCAACCCCATCAACCTCCTATGGAGGAGACAGAGGAAGGGCTCGATCGCCAGAGCATACAGCTGGCCCGAGAGGGGGCACCCTTGACATACTCCTCGCCCGAAGCTGACCGGTTCGGTCAGGGTCCAGTTGAGCCTGACCAAACACTCTGCGGAGGCGTACAGCACCTGGAGAAAACCCACAAACTGGGGCCTGAAGCCAAATGCTCGCAGAGTGCCCAGGAGATACCCATGGTCCACCCTGTCGAACGCCTTCTCCTGATCCAGGGACAGGAGGGCGAATGGCAGACCATCCCTACACCCGAGTTCCAAGAGGTCCCGGACCAGAT
Source organism: Terrapene triunguis (assembly GCF_002925995.2). NCBI lineage: Eukaryota > Metazoa > Chordata > Testudines > Emydidae > Terrapene > Terrapene triunguis. The sequence continues at coordinate 8,111,582 of NW_020664931.1, forward strand.
ACAAGTTGTCGAAGATGGTGCGGCCCGGGACGGTGTAGGTCTGGTCTGGGTGGATCACGTCCGCCAGCATGGACCCTAGCCGCAGCGAGATGGCCTTCGCTACGACTTTATAGTCCGTGCTGAGGAGCGAGATGGGACACCAATTCCGTAAATCGCGAAGGTCCCCCTTCTTCGGCAATAAGGCGAGCACGGCTCGCCTGCACGAAAGAGGGAGGACCCCGTCCTGCAAGGACTCAGTCCAGACGGTGACAAGGTCTGGGCCGAGGACGTCCCAAAACACGCAGTAGAACTCCACAGTCAGCCCGTCCATGCCCGGAGATTTATTGGTGGGCATGCGGCGGAGGGCTTCCGAGAACTCGGCCAGAGTGAGAGGCAGCTCCAGCCGGTCTCGGTCGCCTGCGCTGACCGTCGGGAGTTTATCCCAGAGCATTCTGCAAGCGTTAAGATTGGTCGGATCCGGGGAGAAAAGGCCTGCGTAGAAGGCCCTGGCCCTCCCGCACATCTCTGCCGGATCCATGAGGGGGGTGCCGTCCTCTGCTAGAAGGCAGGTGATGTGCTTCTTGGCCCCCCTCTTTTTCTCCAGGGCATAGAAGAAGTGGGAGCTGCGATCCATCTCCCGAAGGAGGTGGATGTGGGATCGAACAAAGGCACCTCGGGCCCGATGGTCCTCGAGGGTCTGGAGCTCCTCCCGCTTCTCCCGGCAGGCTCCGCAGAGGGATCGATCACCGGGGCTGGCGGCCAGACGCCTCTCCAGCTCTAAGACCTCCCGTTCCAACTGCCCTATTGCCGCATCCCTCCGTCGGCTGGCGCCCCGGGTGTAGTCACGGCAGAAGAGCCGGGCGCGCACCTTCCCCAGGTCCCACAACCGCCGCGCCGAGGGAAAGGCACGCCGCTGCCCTCGCCAGGCCAGCCAGAACTCCTGGAAGGATGCTACGAAGCCCACATCCTCCAACAAGCTATTATTAAAGTGCCAATAGGCCGGCCCCGCACAGAGAGAGGCTGTCACGGTGGCCAGATGGTGATCTGAAAAAGGGGCCGGCCGGACGCTGGAGGAGTGGGCCCGGGAAAGATGGAAGCGTGACAAATAGACGTGGTCCAATCGGGAGTGGTGCGACCGATGGACCTCCACCCGGACAAAAATGAATGTCGAAACGACATCCGGGTGGTGGTCGCGCCAGACGTCCACCAGGGAGTGATGTTCAACGATCTCCTGGAGGACGTCCGAGGCAGCTGGGTGCTGCTCGGTCCCCGAGCGGTTCCGTTCCTCGAGGGTGGCATTAAAGTCCCCGCCCAGGACCAGGCACTCGCAAGGATCCAAGGTGCCGAGGAAGGCGGACTCCTGCTGATAAAAACGCAACCTCTCCGGGCCCAATGTCGGGGCGTAAACGTTGACAAGATTGACCACAAGCCCCTCCATGCGGACCCGGAGGTGCAGCAGGCGGCCCGGCACAGCCTCGGCGACCCCCAGCACCTCGGGCCGTAGGTCGGGGGAGAACAGGGTCGCCACTCCAGCCGTACGAACTGTGAGGTGGCTAAAATAGACCCTGTCCCCCCACTCCAGCCGCCAGCTAGCTTCAGCGGCCGGATCCGTATGGGTCTCCTGCAGGAAGATCACAGAGTACCCCCCCTCCCAAAGGAAGGAGAGCACCTGGCTCCTGCGGAGACCCATCCTACAGCCCCGGCTGTTTAATGTTGCAAAGATGATCGGTGCCATAAGGAGGGCTGGGGGGGATCCTCGCCGGCAGAGACGCCCACGGCCTCCATCGGGCCGCGCAACAATCCGTGACCTACCCTGTGGGCGATTAAGGAGTCACGGAAGAGGTGGACCCGTTGGTAAGCCGCCGCGGCCTGCTTCCCAGTCCTCTTACCCTCCCCCACAAGGGCCCTCGCGGCCCGGAGGATCTGATGGAAATCCCCCCATCGCTGGAGTGCAAGCTGTACCTTGTTGCGGGAGCCACGGACATCCTCAAGGAACTCCTGTAGCTCCTCTCTCAGCGTATGGGGGGGGTGGGGTTACCAAACTATGGCTTTCCCCCAGTGGGGCCCCTGTCACAGACCCGTGGCCCATCGAGACGGGCAAGCAGGGGGCAGACCCTTGACGTGGCATCCGATGGGCTGGTGCTACGTGGCCTGCCTCAGACCCTGACTCAATGAGGGGTGGTGGAGGGAAGATAGCAGCCCCTGGTGGGTCGGGACAGGGAAAAACAAAGGCCGCTCCTTGGGGGTCATCCTCTGGGATATGGAAGGAGACAGCCCCAGGGGCAGCAAAAGCATCACGGGAAGTGGAGGGGACAGGGATGGGGTCCATGTCAGGGGCAGGGCCGGAGTCAGGAATAGGGATAGGGGAAGGGGCGATAGTGGGATCGGGGGCCCCAGCAGCCAAGCCACTGGGTGTGGGCGGGTGGCACCCTGCAAATAGGCTCAGGGATTTGCGGGGAGGGACAGGGGCCTTCGGTGATGCCGGGTTTGTGCTCCAAGGCATATGGTAAGACCACGGCATCCATAGGTGGAGAATCAACGATGGGGCCCCCACCCGGGAAGGAGGTCGGCTGCCCCGCAGCCACGAGGGAGTTCCCTGGCGACTTGGGTCCCGGCTGCATGGCACTGGCCGTCGCCTCAAGAGTCTCGGCGGCCCCTAGCGGGGTGCCATCTGCGGCTGGGTTGGTGGAAGAGTCCAGGGGCTCCTCGGCGGCGGGAGCGGAAGCAGTGGATAAGTGGATGGAACACGGGGAAAGGGGGGCCGAGGCGAGGTCGCTCAGATCGAGGCCCGCTGGCAGAGGGTCGTCCTCCCCCTGGGTAACCGGGGTCAGACCCAGGGCCTCGATCTCCTCATAAATGGAGGGGAGATCACCATCCACCACCCCAGGGCTCTCCCCGCCAGCACCCGAAGCGACGCTCGCCTTGGTGCTTGCAGGGGCTTCAGATTGTAAGGGGGCGAGAGGGGCTCCATCAGGGGCTTCCATAGTAAGGGACTCTGGAGGAGGGGCGATATTACCTTCCGGTGCTGCCACGGCGTCCCCAGCCTGCACCATTGAATGGGAATCGGCAAGGGGCAAAGCGGAAGGCTCAGCAGCAATGCTCTCTTTCCTGGTCTTCCGGGGGGCTTCCGCATCAGTTGGGAGGAGCAGAGCTCGAGCCTTCCGCTTGCCCCGCTTCCCCTGTACTAAGGACCAGCCGTCCATGGCATCATCCGGGGGCTGGCTAACAGGGGTCGGGTCAGGGAGCAAGGGCGAAGGCTCAGGGAGGTAAAGGTGGGACAGCATGTAGGAGGGAAGATTACCCTTGGGGCGGGTTCTCTGCTATGCCCGGCGGTATGCCTACCTCACCCTCCTCCACAGGCCCTGCCAGATTGCAGGCAGCAGAGGCGGGGCCCTGCTGCTCGTCTGGGCGCACTGGGGGAGACACCCCTTGGGCCCTAGCGGGAGCATTGGTGGGCCGAAAAGGAGGAGGGGCGGCTTCGGTTGCCAGGCAGCCAGGGGCGCCGGCGATCACGGGGCCGGCGCCCTGCCGGGGCTTGGGGGTCCCAGATGCCTCTCCGTGCCGGGCCAAGGGGCAGTCCCTCCGAACGTGTCCCATCGCCCGGCAGAGGTAGCACTGGGCCTCCCCCATCGAATAATGCACCCGGTAGCGGGCCCCCTGGTAGGGGACAAAGAAGGACCCCTCGAGCGCCTCACCATCACGTACCGCCGGTGGCAATTGTAACTGTACCTGCCGGCGGAACGAGAGGACATGACGGAGGGCGGGGTCTTTGCAGCCCAATGGGAGAGGGCTGACCACAGAGATCGGCCTTCCCAGGGTAGAGAGGGTGGGTAACAGGGCGGCATTAGGAAGGAAGGGAGGGACAGAAGTCAGGACCAGTCGGGCGCCCAGGTCTTCTAGCGGCTCTAGGGGGACGAACACGTCCCCTACCGCCAGGCCCTTCTCCACCGCCTCCTGGGCGGCGGCCTCCGATGCTAGGAAGAAGACCTTTCCGTACATCTTGGAGGCCGCCACAATGGCCGTGGGCCCCACCAGCCTCGCCAACGCCCGCACGTAGGTCTCCACGTGGGGCAAGGCGGGCACCACGAGGCAACGAACTCCGTGCTTCCTGGTCAAGGTGGGGAAGGGGCCCCAGCTGCTATAGATGGTAGCAGAGGTGGTGGTCTGTTGAGATGATGATGCAGCGGCAGGCGGGGGGGTCGCCGCCACCTGGGCGTATGCCCTAGGGGCCGGGGGAGGAACACCCACAGAGCTGGTGGAGGGAACAGCTGGGAGGGACGCCGTGGCCGGTGGCGGGGCCGCGGCAGTGGGGGCAGCCCCCGTCATGGAGGGCCTGGTCTTTTTGGCGGGGCCTTTACTTTTCTTTGTGCCCTGGCCCTTCCTGCCAGCTGGGGGGGCTCCTCCAGAGTCGGAGGGGGCGAGGGACGTGGCAGCAGCGGAGGTCACCTTGTTACCCGCCGCTGCCGGCGCTCCAGCAGGGGCGGTAGCAGGTGGCTTGGCAGCGGCAGTTGAGGTAGAGTCTAGGTGGGGCGGGTGGAGGAGGGGCAGCAGGGTCTGCCCGAGGGATCCCACTCACCTCATCCCCTGCCATAATGAGGACAGGGGGAGGACAAACACCGGAGGGGGGGCAGGGAGAGGGGAAGCAGGTTGACCACTCCTCCCCGTTAGGCTGCAGGCAGGGGAGGAGGGCGCCAAAAAGGGGTGGGCTGGATGATAGCAGGACTATCAAGGGCTAGGGGTCAGTCACCGACTCGGGGAGGGTTTCCGGCTCCTCTAGTTGCACCAAGGAAGGGGGAATATAACGGCATTGGGGGGGTGCAGTGAGACAGGGTCAAACTAAAACAGGGAGGGGCACAAGCGCAAGGGAAGGGACATGGACGCACGAGGGGAGGGGCTAATCAGGGCAAGGGGACCGCAGGGGAAGGGGAACAATCAGGCTGGCAGTGGGGCAGAGGAACCACGGGGCTAGCTTCAGAGGCTGGGGCGGGTCAAACAGACAAAGGCTGCAGAGGGAAAGGGCGGGGCAGGCAAACAAACTGGAGCTAGCAAGGGGCTGGGGCAAGGGAAAGGGGAAAAAAGGCTGCAAGGGGCAAATGGGTAGGCAGCAGGGGCAAAGCTGGGGGCTTGCTGCACGGGGGAGGGAGTTAGTCCAAAAAAAGGGGGGGGCACGTGCACCCACATGCGCTTGTAGCAAAAAGAAAGTCTTTTTAGGTTGGTTGCTGCTTCAGGCCCAATGGTGGCAACAGGGCCTGGCAAGCCTAGGTGAGCAGCTGAGTCCCAGAGGCAGGAGCTCGAGGCAGATGGTGAGTAGCCGGTGGGGGTGGTGGAAGGGGCAACGATGATGGTGGTGGTGGGGATTGGGGGAGGACGCAGATGGACCAGGGGGCAGGCTCCACGCCACACCCCGTGTGTCCCCACAAACACAGTCTAGACCCCCACCACAAAAGCACAGTTCAAAAGTTACTCAGTCCGTGAGAACCCCCTCCATGGTGGTCTGTAGAATTCCTACGTGCTCCCCCACTGGCAGATGGTCCTCTTCTTCTCCTCCTTCTCGGGGCTCCAGCAGCTCCCCAGCAGCAATGGATGGGGTCCCTCCCTCCCCTTCTCTGGGGAGTGGGCCAGCAGGGCCCCCCCCAAGGGGCTGTAGCTGGAGCAGCAGCAACCAAGGGTGGGGGTGTCTAGCAGCCAGCCAGCAAGCAGGTAGCAGAGATGGGAGGGGGGGGTCTGGCCCAGCCAGGGGAGTAGCTGGAGCAGCAACAGCCCAGGGCCTAGTAGCAGGAGGAGTAGGCCTCTACCTACCTCCCTCCAGGCCAGAGAGCTACAGGAGAGGGATCAAAGGGAGAGATAGTAGCCCCAGATTAAGCCGGTCCTGTTCTCTGGGTAAGGTAACAGGGGTGGTTCTAGAATAATCAGGAACTTGCTGGAACCAATTAAGGCAGGCTAAATAGGGCACCTGGAGCCAATTAAGAAGCTCCTACTATCAATTAGGACAGGCTGGCTAATCAGGGCACCTGGGTTTAAAAGGGAACTCAATTCAGTCAGTGAGGTGTGTGTGCAAGGAGCTGGGAGCAAGAGGCACTAGGAGTTGAGAGTAGGAAGGTGTACTGCTGGAGGACTGAGGAGTACAAGCATTATCAAACACCAGGAGGAAGGTCCTATGGTGAGGATAAAGAAGGTGTTGGGAGGAAGCCATGGGGAAGTAGCCCAGGTAGTTGTAGCTGTCACAGGAGACACTCTAGACAGCTGTAATCCACAGGGTCCTGGGCTGGAACTCGGAGTAGAGGGCAGGCCTGGGTTTCCCCTATCTCCCCCCCACACACACACAACTCCTGATCCAACACAGGAGGAGTTGACCTGGACTGTGGCCCCTACCAGAGGGGAAGGTCTCTGGTCTGGTCCCTGACCCACTTGGTGGATCAGCAGAGAGTGTGGGGATTGTTTTTCTTCCTTTTCCACATGCTGGCCAGTGTTGAGGTTAGCTGAGTGAATGGCAGATTTGAGTGACGAAAGTGGCCAAACTGAGGGCTGCGGTGAATCTCTGAGGTGAGCAAATCTGCCAATAAGCACAGGACCGCCCCCAAAGCAGAGGAGGAACTTTATCACACAAGTCACCGGGACCAGATGGCATTCACCCAAGAGTTCTGAAAGAACTCAAATGTGAAATTGAGGAACTATTAACTATAGTTTGTAACCTGTCCTTTAAATCCGCTTCTGTACTCAATGACTGGAAGATAGCTAATGTAATGCCAATATTTAAAAAGGGCTCTAGAGGTGATCCCAGCAATTACAGATTAGGGGTTTGGAACAGGTCCCATATTAGGAGAGATTAAAGAGGCTAGGACTTTTCATCTTGGAAAAGAGGAGCCTAAGGGGGGGGATATGATAGAAGTATATAAAATCATGAGTGGTATGGAGAAAGTGAATAAGGAAAAGTTATTTACTTGTTCCCATAATATAAGAACTAGGGGCCACCAAATGAAATTAGTGGGCAGCAGGTTTAAAACAAATAAAAGGAAGTTCTTCTTCACACAGTGCCACAGTCAACCTGTGGAACTCCTTGCCTGAGGAGGTTGTGAAGGCTAGGACTATAACAGGGTTTAAAAGAGAACTAGATAAATTCATGGAGGTTAAGTCCATTAATGGCTATTATCCAGGACGGGTAAGGAATGGTGTCCTTAGCCTCTGTTTGTCAGAGGGTGGAGATGGACGGTAGGAAAGAGATCACTTGATCATTGCCTGTTAGGTTCACTCCCTCTGGGGCACCTGGCATTGGCCACTGTTGGCAGACAGGATACTGGGCTGGATGGATTCTTGGTCTGACCCAATATGGCCGTTCTTATGTTCTTATCCAAAGCCAATGTGGAGTCTCACTGGGCCATCCCACACTGCAGAGGCCCAACAGCCAAAGATCTGGGCTTTTTATGAAATGTGTTTTATGGGATATATTTATAAGCACAATAGCTATTAAAATGTTCTATAATAGTGTTTCTGTAAGATGTTGGACTACTTTCATTATCCAATTTTCATTGGTATAAAATAAATTGATTCTGAAGCAACAAGGTATTCTGAGTATAAAATCAATTTTTCTTAAATATATTGAGCCGAAGGAAGTTGTTAGGGTTACATATCCATGATTACTTAAAATTTATAATTAATTATTTGTAAAAAATTAATAGGTATATATTCAGCAGAATTGGGATTCTCAAAGAAGCCTGTGAGAGTTAAGCACTCAAGTCCCATTGAAATTCATCTTTAGGTGCCTGTTAAGTATGGTAGACTCTTGATAATTCATATCAGTGACTGTGAGACCCTGAAGATAGCTATTTTTTGTGAATTTGCAAGGAGGCAAACAAACAAGGGATAATGGATCACAAAGTACACCATATAGTGTGATCTTCAATTTTGTTTTAGTTACTTAAAATATTTCATATCTTACTATACAAAATTATGTAAGCAATAACGTTTGGTAACAAAATCTCTTTAGAGGATCTGCTTTAAGGACTAGATTTCCAAACATAGGTGCCTAAAATTAAGCACTTAAATACATATTTAAGCACCTCAACTGAGTGGTTCTCAAATGTGCTAAGCATCCCACAGCTCTCTGACCTCTAGGTGCCTAGTGTTTTTTTTTTTTTTTTTAACTCAGACTAATTATTTAGGTACCTAAATATAGATTTAGGAAACTAACTTTATGCTTCTATTTTTTTCAAAAATAGAACCAAATATTTGAGAAGAGGAGTGAGACCACTATTTTTTGGTTGTGTGAATTGTGGTTTACCAAGGTTCTTTTGCATTATGGTCTGTCTGCTACTCTATAGGTTTGGAAATAATGTTTTTTGTGAAAGCCTTTCACATTGGTCAGTTTAATTGCATTTTGTAATTTTTTGAAAATTAAGGTTTTTTAAAAAAAATTCTTGTAAAGTTGTTGAAGCACATCAACTGGCTCAGAAACAACAAAATGTCTTTGAGTCAGCAAGTTTTCACCATTTTTTAATGCAGTGGTTACAAGTAATATATATTTTACATAAACTGAAAACACATAAAAGTGGCAATTCTTCAACAGAATACTTCAAAAACAGACTCCAATATGAAACTGCAGAATTTGCAAACTGGACACCATCAGATTAGGCCTGAATAAAGACTGAGGCCAGGTCTACACTAGGCGTTTATGTCGAATTTAGCGCCGTTACATCGAATTAACCCTGCACCCGTCCACACCACGAAGCTATTTAGTTCGACATAGAGCTCTCTTAAATTCGACTTCTGTACTCCTCCCCAACGAGAGGAGTAGCGCTAAATTCGAAATGGCCATATCGAATTAGGCTAGCTGTGGATGGAAATCGACGCTAATAGCTCCGGGAGCTATCCCACAGTGCACCACTCTGTTGACGCTCTGGACAGCAGTCCGAGCTCGGATGCTCTGACCAGCCACACAGGAAAAGCCCCGGGAAAATTTGAATTCCCTTTCCTGTCTGGGCAGTTTGAATCTCATTTCCTGTTTGGACATCGTGGCGAGCTCAGCAGCACTGGCAACGATGCAGAGCTCTCCAGCAGAGGTGACTGTGCAATCGCAGACTAGAAAGAGGGCCCCAGCATGGACTGATCGGGAAGTCTTGGATCTCATCGCTGTGTGGGGCGATGAGTCCGTGCTTTCCGAGCTGCGCTCCAAAAGACGGAATGCAAAGATATATGAGAAGATCTCTAAAGCCATGGCAGAGAGAGGATACAGCCGGGATGCAACGCAGTGCCACGTGAAAATCAAGGAGCTGAGACAAGGCTACCAAAAAACCAAAGAGGCAAACGGACGCTCCGGATCCCAGCCCCACACATCCCGTTTCTACGAGGCACTGCATTCCATCCTGGGTGCGGCCGCCACCACTACCCCACCCGTGACCGTGGACTCTGAGGATGGGATATTGTCCGCGGCCGGTTCCTCGGACATGTTAGCGGACGGGGAAGATGAGGAAGGAGATGAAGAGGACGAGGCAGTCGACAGCGCTTGCACCGCTGATTTCCCCGACAGCCAGGAGCTCTTCATCACCCTTACCGAGATCCCCTACCAACCGTCCCCAGCCGTTACCCCGGACACAGAATCAGGAGAAGGATCAAGCAGTAAGTGCTTTAAACATCTAAACATTTATTTTTAACAGAACTGGAATATTTATAA
>NW_020664931.1:8121237-8142629 GCF_002925995.2 Terrapene triunguis
TTTAAACATCTAAACATTTATTTTTAACAGAACTGGAATATTTATAATATTAACAATGGGTTTCTCATGATTTCTTTGCCTTAGGCGCCTAACTATTTAGTCCCAACTATTTAAAAAAAATCTAACAATGTCCGGTTTTTCATGATTCTGCTGCCCAAGACGCTCCACTCTTTAGTCCCTGCCAGTGCAGCTACACCAAAATCCGGTCTATATGTCCGGGGATAGAGATGAAATCCTCATGGGAGATCTCAACGTAGCTCTCCTGGAGGTAATGTTCAAGCCTGTTCATCAGGTTCCTGGGGAGAGCGATCTTATTGGGTCCTCCATGGTACGAAACGTTTCCGCGCCAGGAGACAATCAAGTACTCAGGGATCATTGCCCTGCAGAGCATGGCGGCATACGGCCCTGGTTTTTGCAGGCTTTCCCTAAGCATCCGTTCCTTCTCGCTGTCCGAGATCCTCATCAGGGTGATGTCGCTCATGATGCCCTGCTTTGAATTAGGTAGGGGAATGTTAGTATTGGGACTGCTTTACAGCCATGCGGTGGAGGCGGGAGAGGGGCAGCATACAGGGATCTTTCCCTGGGACAGCCGCGAGGGGGTGGGACAGGGGCAGAGTTCATGCTTGCCTGATTGCTGGCAGCAGAGACTGGCATTGCTTTCAATGTGAAAGGAGGCCAGTGCTACTATTAAAGTTTTAAGCAGCCACAAGTCTACGGCTTACCATGTTTGCCCGCTACACAAATTCCGGTGTCCTGCCCCGCTTCTCAGATCGCCACTGCAAGACCACAGGCACTGAAGGCGAGGGCCGAAAATTCGACCTTGTCCTGAGTGCGCATGTGATAGGTGCAGGGCATGGTCTTGTTCACAGAGAAAGACTATGTTCTTTGTTCACAACTACATTTATCTTTCTGAGGAATTTACTCCCTTTTTCCCATTCCCACAGCCACATCTGCGACTGTCTCCCAACCCAGCCTGGCATCACACTCCCAGAGGCTAGCGCAGATTAGGCGGAGGAAGAAGACGATGCAGGAGGACATGTTCTCAGAACTAATGTGCTGCTCCCGAGTCCAGGCAGCCCAGCAGACACAGTGGAGGGAGAACTTGTCCCAAATGCACAGAGCAAACATGGAACGGGAGGAGAGGTGGCGTCAGGAAGACCAGCAGGTGACTCAAATGCTGCTTGGACTGATGAGGGAGCAAACAGACACGCTCCGGCGCCTTGTGGATGTTCTGCAGGACCGGAGGCAGGAGGAGAGAGCCCCGCTGCAGTGCATCTGTAACCACCCTCCCCCGCCACCAAGTCCCATACCCCCCTCACCCAAAGTCCAAAGAAGGAGGGGCGGCAGGGGCCGTGAAAAGTTTCACTCCACCCCTGCAGAGTGCTGTAGCACTAGAAGGCTCTCATTCTCCAAACTTTGAAAAGTCCTTTCCTACCCACCTCACACAAGCCCCCGTCCAAGTTCCAACCCCCCTGTTTCATGTGTTGTTACTAATAAAATATACGTTTCTGTTAATTACTGTTTCCATCATTTTCTTTTGGAGGAGAGTCTGTGTGAAGGGGGGGAAGTTGGTTGGTAATTGGACAGTATAGTCACCTTTAGCAGGGTACAGAGGCGGGGGCAGGTCCAGCAGCAGGGCACCTACACAGTGCAGTTACTAGTTACCCTGGTCAGTCTGGGAGGTGGTTTTCATGTTCTGGGGGGGGGGGCGGGTTTGCTCTGACTTTGTGGTGGGGGAGGGCAGTTACAGATCTTATGCAGCGGTCCTTATCCTGGATCACAGAGCCACACAGCAGGGGATCTGTAACCCTCCTCCCCCTGCCAGAAAGTCACATAGCCGACACATACACGCAGTCCCGCCCAGGACGGCTGGCAGGCTCCGTTGAAACAACCAGTCCACCACTGCGGAGCCTGTCATTCCTGGAGTTTAGAGGCATCATTTGCATCAGTACACTACACCCGCCCCCCACCACAGTCTGCGTCCCAGGTTCAAAACATTCCCGCGAAAACAGTAATAAAGACAACGGTGTTCATTAAGAAAATAGAAATGATTTTATTTTTTGGGAAGGGGGTGAAGGGGGTATGTAGCTGGAGAGGATAGTCAACATAAACTGGGTAAAGAAATGGGGGCAGGTTCAGCTTCTGTGTCCACAAACTTAACAGTCACTGGTTACCCTAGGCACTGTGGAACCTAGCTTTCAAAGCCTCCCGGATGCACAGCGCGTCCCGCTGGGCTCTTCTAATCGCCCGGCTGTCTGGCTGGGTGTAATCTGAAGCCAGGGTATTTGCCTCAACTTCCCACCCCGCCATAAAGGTCTTCCCCCTTGCTCTCACAGAGATTGTGGAGCACACAGCAAGCTGCTATAACAATGGGGATATTGGTTTCGCTGAGATCACAGCGAGTCAGTAAGCTTCTCCATCTCCCCTTGAGACGGCCAAAAGCACACTCCACCACCATTCTGCACTTGCTCAGCCGGTAGTTGAACAGTTCTTTTTCTGTGTCCAGGGCGCCAGTATAGGGCTTCATGAGCCAGGGCATTAGCGGGTAGGCTGGGTCCCCGAGGATCACTGTAGGCATCTCCACATCCCCAAGACTTATTTTGTGGTCCGGGAAGTAAATACCTTCCTGCAGCCGTCTAAACAGACCAGAGTTCCTGAACACGCGAGCGTCATGAACCTTGCCCGGCCATCCGACGTTGATGTTGGTAAAACGTCCCCTATGGTCCACCAGTGCTTGCAGCACCATTGAAAAGTAGCCCTTTCTGTTAATGTACTGGCTGGCCTGGTGTTCCGGTCCCAGGATAGGGATGTGAGTTCCATCTATAGCCCCACCGCAGTTTGGGAATCCCATCGCGGCGAAGCCATCTATGATGGCCTGCGCGTTTCCCAGGGTCACTACCTTTGAGAGCAGTACCTCAACGATTGCGTTGGCTACTTGCATCACAACAACCCCCACGGTAGATTTGCCCACACCAAAGTGGTTCACGACTGACCGGTAGCTGTCCGGCGTTGCAAGCTTCCAGAGGGCTATGGCCACTCGCTTCTGGACAGTCAGGGCTGCTCGCATCCGGATGTCATTGCGCTTCAGGGCAGGGGACAGCAACTCACAAAGTTCGAGGAAAGTCCCCTTCCGCATGCGAAAGTTTCACAGCCACTGGGATTCATCCAGACCTGCAGCACTATGCGGTCCCACCAGTCTGTGCTTGTTTCCCGGGCCCAGAATCGCCGTTCCACAATATCCACATGACCCATTGCCACCGTGATGTCCTCGGCGCTGGGTCTCGTGGTTTCTGACAGCTCTGTGCTACTCTCATACTTCAGGCCCTCACCGCGGTGCCGTAGCCTCCTCGCCTGATTTCTCTGTATCTGCCTCTGGGAAAGGTGGATGAGAAGCTGCGAGGCGTTGACAACGGCCACAACTGCAGCGATGGTCGCAGCGGGCTCCATGCTCGCAGTGCTGTGGCATCCGCGCTGTCACTGACCAGAAAAGTGCGCGAACTGATTTCCCGCCGGCGCTTTCAGGGAGGGAGGGAGGGAGGGCGGTAGTGACGGACGGATGACAACAGTTACCCAAAAGCACCCTCGACACATTTTTTTACCCAGAAGGCATTGGCAGCTCGACCCAGAATTCCAATGGGCAGCGAGGACTGCAGGAACTGTGGGATAGCTGCCCACAGTGCACTGCTTCCAATGTCGACGCTTGCCCCGTTAGTGTGGACTCACAAAGTCGAATTACTGTCCTTAGTGTGGACACACACGTTCGACTTTGCAATATCGATTCCACATATTCGATTTAAGTGAAATCGAACTACCCTCGTAGTGTAGACATACCCTGAGAGTGGTTGGGTCATTACAAAACCTAAACCTAATTTCCCCAATACTAATTTCCCCCTACTGTTACTCACACCTTCTTGTCAACTGTCTGAAATGGGCCACTCTCATTACCACTTCAAAAGTTATTTTTCCTCCCTTGGTATCCTGCTGTCAATTGAATTGTCTCATTAGACTGACCTCACACTTGGTAAGACAACTCACATCTTTTCATGTATTTATACGTGCTCCTGTGTTTTCCACTCCATGCATCTGATGAAGTGGGTTCTAGCCCATGAAAGCTTATGCCCAAATAAATGTGTTAGTCTCTAAGGTGCCACAAGGACTCCTCATTGTTTTTGCTGAAAACAAATAGAGAAACCTGTTGCACTACTTAGCCTTATAAAACGTGGGTGATCAGTTATGCCTTCACCCATCAGGGTTACTAAATATTTGTACTCAATATTTATTTTTACAGAATTGTCTCCTTCTGAACATCTGAGTGGGCTTCAATTCTCCATTCAGACCTGTTTAATTACTTCAAAATGAGTGCCTGTTTGAGACCAGAACAGGAAGTTAACTCCCTGCCTGCTGGTAAGAACACAGAGCCTTTGTACATTTTCAGATTAGCAAAGAAGTTCTGAGTTCAGGAGCAAACTTATTGCCAGATTCATATGGAAGCTTTGTCTACAGCTGAGTTTCATAGATGATTCATGAAAAGAAATAACTTCCTATCCTGTGAACTTCCATACCATTGGACCCTGTGAAATGAGGTTTTCTTTTATTAATTAATTTTAAGAGCGGTCTCTATTTTGATACTATCATAAATATGTGTATTACATTATCATTTTTAAACCTGTAATTATGACCTGTAATAATTAGCAGCAAATAATTAGGACTTTGCAAACAGAATTCTACCTTCTCATAACCTGCAGAGTTCTATATGATTTTAAAATGACCATCTCAAATTGTTTTGGCCTCATCTTTTCAGAGGCCTAATTTCTGCTTAAATTTATCCACTGACATAAACATCTTGACACGTCATGTCAGAATTCATCAGTCACACACCACAATACACTATTTGAGGTGACATAATACAAGATGATGAACACACCATAAACTGACACATTACAGAAAGACCTATCACCTGAAAATCCAAATGGTTTCTTCTCCTTAAACAAATAAAAAAGAAACAGTATACTTTGAAAAATAAAAGAATTGAACTGTGGTACAGAACCTGCACAAAGATTTATGATGGAGCTGGGCGATTGGGTCATTCAATCTTCCAGAGCCTGCTCTATAGGAGTTCCTACTTTCTAATTGGAAACAAACATGCTTATGTTCTGTTCTACAGTTGGTAGGGTGACCAGGTGTCCTGATTTTATAGGGACAGTCCCGATATTTGGGGCTTTGTCTTATATAGGTGTCAATTACCCCCGACCCCCTGTCCCGATTTTTTCACACTTGCTATCTGGTCACCCTAACAGCTGGTCACCATACCTGAGTCCTTGCCTGAATAATTATTCAACTAGGTGGGAAGATTCCTCTTCTTAATGATTGCAGGTTCACAAATTTTCTCTTAAGTCATTGACCAGATCTCTAGCTTAAACCAGTCACAAACACTTGTCTCCTCATTCATTCCATGTAGATAGTATAAAAAATAATAATCACAGATAAGCAGTGGTATTTCCTTGTGATAATAATATAGTGTGATATGTGCATGGCATTTCAAAGTCAGATTGTGCCAATCAGGCAAGAAGCAAATGTGTATCTCCTAACCTCATAAGCTGACGTTCCAACTGATTAATTAAGAGGTAGTCTTTGTGGTGGTGTTCACTTCTTAAATGAGCACATGGTGGGTTAAGCACATACCACATATACCTGAAACTGGATGAGCTGGGATTTGTCTGTTCTACTGCTTGCCAATATAGAAGAGTCTTGTATTGTCAAAACAAGCATATTGCACAAAAGACCATTTATTTGTATAGGGTCGGCAATGTATGCATCTTTACATGTTAAAACACAGTTTTAAAAGTGTACATGTGCAATTAGTATTGCGTTCAAAGTCTGAAGGCAAACTGTAATTAACACAAACAACTTTGGGCACATCCTCCTTTTATCTATATTTACAAATGAAATGTGTTTATGGCCTTTGTTCGTTGAACAAATATGCTGCAGTGTTCCCAACATGGAAAATGAATAGGCTTTATACTAAAAGTAGATCTAGTGACTTCAGGGGCTTTTCACTTTCAAAGGGAAATGTAGTTAAATGTAGAAACTGCAGTGGCTGTCTGAGTAGAACTGGAATGAAAACAGCATAAGGGCAAGGGTGAAATTAGAATCAGAGCCATGATAATTCCTTAATTTGGTGGAGTTTTGCAAAGCAAGATTTCATGGAGTCCAGCTGAGTTATAACAACAATGCAATGCACTCTTCTAGTGCCCTTTACAATAGTCTCTGGGTGCTTTACAATTCAGCACAATTAAGAGCGGCTTCAAACAGCCTTTTTGATAGTTTTTAAAAGAGAAGATACAGCCTTTTGAATGTAAAAATCAAGTTCTTTCAAACAGACACGGAGTGGCAACACTAATGGCCCAAATTCCAGACATGTCTGAATTATACCCAGGGCAATTCAATAAATATATTGACTTAGCCATTTTTTTAAAGAGTCAATCTAAACATGGGGCAGGCAAAACAGAAAGCAATTTAGGCACAGTATCTTTACGCACTTATAGATAATCAGCAACACTTCAATGTCAATGAAGACATGTTAACACCAGGGTCAGGGCCAGATTAACTCTCCTGTGGGCCCGGGCTATTAGATTTTGTGGGGCCCCTGTATACAAGTCTTTTTCCTTGGAAGGAGTTTGGTGCAGGAGGGGTCTGGGGAAGGGTATTGGGGTGCAGGAGGGGGTTTGGGTGCAGGAGGGGGATTCTGATCTGGGGCAGGGGGTTGGGGTGAAGGAGGAAGTGCAAGGTGTAGGCCCCGGATGGGAGGTGCTTACCACATGCGGCTCCCGGCCGGCAGCGCAGCCGGGCTCAGGCAGGCTGCCTGCCTGCCTCCCATAGCTCCATGCCGCTCCCGGAAGTGGCTGGCTTCTGGTACATGTCTGTGGCCCCTGGGGGAGGGGATAGCATGTCTCTGCGCACTGCCCACACCCACAAGTGCCACCCCTGTAGCTCCCGCTGGCCGCTTCTCTCCCCTCCTCCAGCCGCGCCAGGGGCCGCAGAGACATGCCAGCAGCCAGATGCTTCTGGGAGTGGTGTGGGGCCACAGCATGCAGGCAGCCTGAGCGCCCCTTTTAGCGGCCGGAGACGCTGCCTGTGATTTATTTTTGCGGGACCCCTTGAGCCGGGACCCTGGGCTGCAGCCCCTAAAGCCCCTGCCTTAATCCGGCCCTGACCAGGGTAATGTAATCCAATACACCCAGACCTCAGTAATAATTGGAATTGTAGCACTGAGTGTCAGCCGTAGCCTACAAACAGAGGAGGATGGAAGAAAAGTAAATAATTAGTTACAGTGATCAATACTAGAAGTGATGAAAACATTAAATAACCTCTCCCTATACTTGGGGATCGAGTGTAAATCTCACATGAAAACTCACTTTCCACAAAGTCTGAAATCACCACCTCCACTCAATGAGGAGTTATAATTATGACGTTAATCTGGAGATCAGGTTTAGTAAATCCCAATCCTTTCCCCACTTTCTAGTTGACGTGGGGGATGGGAGAGTGAGGCTCTGATGCTACAAGCAGGAGAACAGAGCAGCAGCCCCACAGACTCTCAGCATCTGCTGAGACTCTGCCTGTGGAAATAGGGGATTCCTCTCTCTACCTTCTCCAAAGTTACAGCATAGGGATGGGGAATGCAGAGTCATAGGAAGGGTGGCTTCTTAAAAGTCGCCAGGAAAGAATGTTTAGTTTCCTAAGCACCCTGCAGAGCCTTCCCTGCCAGTTCAACCTAGAGTCAGATTCCAAAGTTTTCACTTACCAGCCTCTTGTTCTATGTGACTTGCTTTGTCTTTCCTGCACCACAAGCATGTCTTTGATTCAGAAGAGTGAAAGGGTGGCTGGGTAGGTGTGGTGTAGTGGGGACTGAAAATTGTAAGCTGTCACTTTAAGAGTGTTTGTGTGTTTTCTTGGTCTTGCTTGCAGGTTAGAGGGCTCTGTAGCAAAGCATGCAATTAGTCGGTCTGGGGAGAACCAGCATAAAGCAAGGTGAGGTACGTTGTGCCTGTCTGACTTTGGGTGCAGCCTGTTTTCTCTCTCTCTGTTTTTTTGTTCTTGTTCTTGCGTCTTAGCAGTTTAAATTCTGAGAAAAAAAGTAGTATTATGATGCAACCTTCCAGAAAAAGTATGTATATGTTTGGTTTTTTAAACATAACAGTAGGCAGCAGCTGGCAAAAAACAGGAAGTTAGGTATTAAAAGCTTTGACAGCTACTGGTGCTGCTGGAAAGAAAATAAGGCATTATGAGATTAAAAGCTTCTTCTGCTTTTCCAGCATATTTGAAGCAGCAGTCAGAGTCAGAGACAGCTGTTAATTCCTGCCTCTTTCCTTGCACCTCCTTGCCAGTGCTTGTGCTCCATGATTTTCCCTCCCTCACAGATCATTGTGCCTCCCTGCCACCTCTACCTCCTTTCTTCATAGACAGAGAAAATCAGTAGGGGTTGGGAGTGGGACCCAGCCTTGCATTTTATTGTGTGCCATTTGGGCCTTGTCTACCCTGGTGGCAGTGTGTACGGTATGTCTAAGTATACACCACAATGGAAAAAAAAAACTTCATCCACAATGTGATGTGTCGCTACATGTCATTGAAAGGCTCCAGCAGAGGTCAAAGGCTCTGGCAGTGTGGACCTGCCAGAGCCATTCCCAGCTACCAGAGTCTTTTGCTGCAGTGGGGAAAGGCTGCAGTAGTTCCCTGTAGCAGGGAAAGGCTCCAGCAGTGGGGAGACAGTGGGACACTACATTGCTAAAACTAGCAGTGTAGATCAGGGAGGCATGGCTTGGCTGTGTAAAGAGCTATGTAGGATGTACACCCTAAGGCTACGTCTACACTTGGGGGGGGGGGGGGAATCGATTTCAGATATGCAAATTCAGCTACGGGAATAGTGTAGCTGAATTCGACGTATCTGATCCGACTTACCTCGCTGTGAGGACAGCGGCAAATCGACCGCCGCGGCTCCCCCGTCGATGGCGCTTACTCCTACCTGGGCTGGTGGAGTACGCGCGTCGATTCGGGGATCGATTATTGCGTCCCGACGAGACGCAATAAATCGATCCCCGAGAGATCAATTTTCTACCACCGATCCGGGCGGGTAGTGAAGACCAGCCCTAAGGTTCTGGAATGTCTTTACTCTTCTTGTCTAAGCCATGCCTCACTGTCTACACTGTCTATGCATCCGAAGAAGTGGGTTGTAGCCCACGAAAGCTTATGCTCTAATAAATTTGTTAG
Source organism: Terrapene triunguis (assembly GCF_002925995.2). NCBI lineage: Eukaryota > Metazoa > Chordata > Testudines > Emydidae > Terrapene > Terrapene triunguis. Next base: position 8,130,502 of record NW_020664931.1, read on the forward strand.
TCTCTAAGGTGCCACAAGTACTCCTGTTATTTTTGCGGATACAGACTAACACAGCTGCTACTCTGAAAACTGTCTACACTGCTATTTACACCTGTGCTATGGGGACGTTCAGCATGTATACTCTACACGACTCCATAAGTGTAGACATAGCTTGGATATGCTGCTTGTGGTATTATCAGAATATTAATCTCCCAAATCCTAACAGGAAGTGCGGTAGAAAGGTTTGGATTTATTAAATTCAACCTCCAAATAATCAATTTTAAAATAAAAAAAAAACAAACAAACAAATCCCAAGCTGTAGCCCCTTGTTTCCTGGAAAGTGTATTGCTTGTGTAGGTGACACTGTAAGTGCAAAAACAACAAGGAGTCTGGTGGCACCTTAAAGACTAACAGATTTATTTGGGCATAAGCTTTCGTGGGTAAAAACCTCACTTCTTCAGATGCATAGAGTGGACTATGCATCCGAAGAAATGAGGTTTTTATCCACGAAAGCTTATGCCCAAATAAATCTGTTAGTCTTTAAGGTGCCACCAGACTCCTTGTTGTTTTTGTAGATACAGACTAACACGGCTACCCCCTGATACTGTAAGTGCAAGTCTCACTTTGATAGCATTAACAAAGTTACTTTTTCAAAAAACTGGTAAGGTGATAAATGTAAATTTGCCTCATGGTATCACAGAAGTGAGAGATGGAAAAGGCAGATCCAGCCAGCTACACTCTCCCTACTAGAGTAAGACTATTTCCTATCGTACATTTGTTCATGCTCTGGCCACTCTTATTTTAAATGTACCAAATGATGCCGCTTCCACCGTTTCCTTGAACAGATTATTCTCTAGCCTACTGGAGCTCAGAGGAAGTTTTATTTATTTTCAGCCTAAATTTCACTTTCTTAATATCATCACATTACTCCCAATTTGACTTCTACCAACCTAAACATTTTGTCTTGTACCTCATAGTTTAGACTGTTGAAATAGTTTTACGCACTTATGTCTTTTCTTTGTCATCACTTAGCTTTCTTTTTTAATCCTCACTTATAACGAACAAGTCCCACCAGTCCCCCAAGTATTTTTGTTGCACTTTTCCCCAGTTTATCAATTTTTCTGGAGCGGTGCTTAGAACTGAACACAGCATTCCATTCCATGTACAGTCACACTGGGGACAATCACTGGGCACAATGCAATCCAAAGCTATCTTGGCTTTTCTTTTACAGCCACTCCATATGCAAACTCATGTCCTATACCTCTTTATACATTACTGTTTTTTAATGCATTTAGTAAGGCAGAGAGAGAGAGAGAATGATGGAGTGGCTTGGCAAGAGTGATGGATGGAAGAGCACAGATAGAATGGAAGGAGAAAGAAAGAGGAAGAAAAAGCAAAGGAGAAGTTATGGGAAAGTACAAAGAAAAAGGAAATAAAGGTGGAGTTGCCTACAACCCACGGCAAGCTTCTTAGTCAATTTGCTCAGCAATGGGAAGTTAGATATTAGGTGGCAACTGTAGAAGTCAATTGTGTTAAGCAATGGTTTCTAAAATCCTGGGGTAAAACTGGAATAATTCAATGGTGAATCAGGCCCATGGTATTCAAGGAGTGGTCCTTGGCTTTATTCCCTAACTTGCTGTGTTCCACAAGGTCCTGCAGTTTGGGAGTGGATCTGATGTGCAGCTGAGGAAGGCAGTATGATGACTGAATAAAGCCATTTGAGGAGAAGAGTGAGGAGGGATTTGATAGCTGCTTTCAACTACCACATCCCTCGCCCGCGCCGCTTCCCGCCGCCCCCATTGGCCCGGGACGGCGAACCGCGGCCAGTGGGGACCGGGATCGGCCGAACCTGCCGCACCAGCAGGTAAATAAACTGGCCCGGCCCGCCAGGGTGCTTACCCTGGCGAGCCGCGTGCCGAACGTTGCCGACCCCTGATCTAGACTGTTCTCAGTGGTACGAGATAACAGAACAAGGAGTAATGGTCTGAAGTTTCAGCGGGGGAGGTTTAGGTTGGATATTAGGAAAAACTTTTTCACTAGGAGGGTGGTGAAGCACTGGAATGGTTTACCTAGGGAGGTGGTGGAATCTCCTTCCTTAGAGGTTTTTAAGATAAGGCTTGACAAAGCCTTGGCTGGGATGATTTAGTTGGGATTAGGTCCTGCTTTGAGCAGGGGGTTGGACTAGATGACCTCCTGAGGTCCCTTCCAACCCTGATATTCTATGATTCTATGACTATGACAATATCTGATTAAAATATGACCATATAGATCATTGTTGCAACCACTGTTATATATTGGCAGCAAATATTGTACAAAGGTTGTTGAGTAAGATGTCTATGAAAAGGTTATGATGTGCTGGTTATGATTAGGCTATCTGTATGCATGTATCATTTTTCTATTTAAAGTTAGGAGTATTGGCTCTATACCTGCATTTCAAACGTTGGCTCCTGGGGTAATGCCCCCGAACTAATCAGCCAGATATGCCATGTAAGATATCTGCAAAAATGTTATAATTTGCCAGATATGATGATCTTGTTTATATGTTTGTATCACCTTTGTATTATGAGTTATAGATATGTATATATGTCTGTATTTCAAACTTGTACTATGTTTCTGGGTGACACCCCAGACAGTTTGGCATCAGCACTGCCTAGCCTGCTTGATGGCCCATTAAGGACCATCAGCTAAACAATTGACCCATTGAGAGAAGGCAGAGCCGGCCCTTATGATTCAGCAAGGTATGCAGTGACATGCCTATGGAGAGAACTTCTAAGGCTTCCAAGCTATATGCTGGGCAGCTTGTGTGTGAAACAAAGGAAGCACAGGCCACATGGCACGAGACTATAAAAGGCAGCTGCATCTTCTCCATTTTGTCTTCAATCCTGCTTCTTACCTCTGGAGGAACTTTGCTACAAACTGAAGCTCTGAACAATAGACTGAATGACCCATCCAAGCTGTAGATGTACTCCAGAGACTTCACTTAAGCCAGTAGTTTATTCCATCACTGCTACAAACCTGAGCCAAGAACTTTGCCATTATTGTATGTAATTGATTCCTTTAACCAATTTTAACTCTCGCATTTTTTTCTTTCTTTCTTTAAATAAACCTTTATATTTTAGTTAATAAGAATTGGCTGTAGCAAGTATCTGGGTAAGATCTGAAACATTCATTAATCTGGGAGGTAATGTGTCCGATCCTTTGGGATTGGTAGAACCTTTTCTTTTATATGATGAAATAAGATTTACAAATTTTTTCATCATATTTGACGTGGCTGGAGGCCTGAGGCTGGATCACTTTAAGGGAACTGTGTTGTTTGGACTTCTGAGTAACCAGTAAGATAATACAGAAGCTGTTTTATGCTGGCTTGGTGAATCTAAGTATTGGAATATCCACCAGCTTTTGGGGGCTTGGCTGCCCCATTCTTTGCAGTTCACCCTAATCGAGTGACCATAGCTGGCTCCCCACTAGGACCCCAGTCACAAGGACATTGCTGATAATAGAATTTTGATTACACTAAGAATTCCCTTTACAAAATGGCTGTTAAGGGAAACAAATGCTAATTTATTGGAAACTGGGTGTTTAATGAAGAAAATGAAGATTGGCAGAAATGCACTGAAAGACTGCATTGTTGTTGTTTTAGTGCAAAAATTACATAAAGGGTCAAACGAATTAATCTTCCCCTCAGTGTCCTTAGTAATAAAGACCTTCTCTCCCAAAGGTGTACTGCAAGGGGGAAAATACTTTTTATTGCTCCTTTATGAGGCATAAGACAGCCTCTATTTCTTTTCTTCCAAAAATTAAACAGATATAGAAACGTCCCATTTTTTTCTGTTTAGTTGTATACCTTAGTAATGCAAAAGGAAAGTCACTCCTTTGTAGTTAGCCCATACAAAGCCTTATGCACCATTTGAGTCCCACTTAAGATGGGGCTTAAGTAGAACTGAAAGGGAGCATAGATCCTTGTGCCGACCTACTGCAAAGGGTTGAATTTCAGCCATAATGAGGGATATCCAGTCTTCATTTTCTTAGTTTGTTTGAGGATTAGCATAGGAATAGCTACAGCACAATAGGCTGAAAGCTGAATGAAACAGTACTTTCTCTGGCTTTAACTGAAGGAGAGGGGATTTTTAAGAGATTTCTTCCCCTTAGCTGTTTGGATTTAGATCTAAACTGGTTTTAACAACAACAACAAAAAAGCAAAGAATTGTACAGGCTGCCTAACCATCCCTTCTCCCCTAAACTGAGGACTAGGAAGATGCTGCTCAGGTTTCAAGATAGCGTAACATCATTATCCCACTTGTTCTCCACTCCCTCAGCACAAACCAGGGCCGGGTCCAGGCAACAGCCTAGCAAGCAGATTCCTGGGGCGGCCAATGAAAAGGCGGGCGGCATGTCCAGCCGTTCGGCGGCGGGGCCGTCACTCCCTCTCAGAGCGAAGGACCTGCTGCCGAATTGCTGCCGTAGAATGAAGCGGTGGTAGAGCGACCGCCGCTTGCGATTGCGGCTTTTTTTTTTTCTTTTTTTCGGCTTGGGGCAGCAAAAACAGAGCCGGCCCTGGCACAAACAAACAGAGACCTCTCTCAACAGGATATTACTAATCTTATGATAAAATCCTACTAATAAAAAAATCAGGAAGAAAAAAACTAATTTTGGAGGGGAAATGAATACAACATAAGGAAACAAAGGGCACAAACTCCATTTTCTTTTAGCTTTCCAGGTCACCTTTAAGGAGTTTCTTGCAACCTCATAAACTATGCGAGACAACTTCATAAGATTTGAAAAATACCTTAGGAGACCTCTACAAACTGAAGCTAAGCATTTTGTACAATGATTCAAATTCCATAGAAGTGGAAACATGCAAAAGGAGCTATCTATGTGGCAGAACACAAGTGTGAATGGATAGTGTGTTCTTAGACTTGCTCAAATACATTCTACAGGATAGATTGATTTGTGGCATCAATAATCATCTAATTCAAATACTTTTGCTGTCAGAGGTGGATTTTATCTGGAAAAAAAGCAGAATTAGCAAAAGCAATGGAAATGGCAGCAAAAAACTGTGACTCAAATAGAGTCAGTTAAAAATAAAAGATGCAAATCAAATCGGAGGCAGCAGCTTAGACTTCTGCAAAGCATTTCTGGTGAAAAGAGGCTTGTTTTGCAATTATTTGTAAATTTAGGCTGGCATAAAGCCACTTAGCCAGAAAATGCAAGAGGCAACAGGACTTGGAATAACAGTCTCAAGATGTTGCTCTATCTAGAAATATTTGCAAAATATGAAAGCAGAGAAACCTTGATTGGAGTTGGAATGCAGACAGACTGGAAATGATACACACTAACCATTATAGGAAGCTTAGTGCTAATGTAGGTACCTAAATAGGAATTTATATATTTCGGTTCCAAAGGTCTTGTTTTTGTCTGATGTGGAATGAAAACAATTTTAGAAAGCTCAAAATTTTATTGAAACATTTATTGTTTTCCAGCCTGTGATGGGTTCCCCCCCTTTGGGGTGCCACCTGGAACTGGGGTACCACTCCCCCCCCCCCCCCCCGATCCACCAGCCTGGGCTCCCACTCACCCTGTAATGCTGTGACAAGCTGCAGACACACTCCTGGTCTCAAACTTTCACCAGCACACAGATAGGGACATACCCAGCTTTAATAACATGCAGACAGGCTTTCTGGCCAGCCCCTGCATGGGAAGGCTATACAGCTAGGGCACTAACCAGCTTCACAGGTGCACACCCTCTCTGGAGGGTAAAGCCAAAATTATACCATCTTGCACTGCACAGAGAACTGTACAGCATAAGTTCATGAAATTCACCCTCTCCCTCAATGTGCAGGAAGATATGCAACAGCTTTCTGCCCCCAGTTATGACTTCCACACACTGATTTTAGACTAAACAAAACCAAGTTTATTAACTACAAAAGGTAGATTTTAAGTAATTATAAGAGATAGCAAACAGATCAAAGCAGATTACCTAGCAAATAAAACAGAAACGTAATCTAAGCTTAATATACTAAAGAAATCAGATATGAGTAGCAAATTCTCACCCTAATTGTTGGTTAGTTTGTTAGTTGGCAGTTTTCAGAGATTCTTGAGGGCTAGCTGCACTTACTTGCAGCTTAAATCCCCAGGTATACCTTTCACAGGCTAGAAATCCCTCTAGCCTGGGTTCAGCCCTTCTCCCCCAGTTCAGTCCTTGTTTCTCAGATGTTTCCAAATGCCTCCTTTGCATGGGGAGTCAGTGAAGAAGAAGAACAATTATGTCATTCCCCTGCCTTAAATAGCTTTTGCATATGGAGGGAATCCTTTGTCTCCACTGTTAGTTCTCACACCTTTCAGTGGAAAAACACTAGTATTCTATGATAGAGTCCAGAACCAGGTAACTTGGTCACATGTCTCTGTAGGGCTATAGCAGAGTCATGAGTCAGAGGCTGTTTGTAGCATCCCCAGGAAGGCTCCTTGGTGGGAGATTAGCATCTTCTAAGACCTATTGACAAGGAAGGCCCTTCCCAGCCAGCCATTTAGACTGAGTGCATTCTGTCTAGTGGTCGTTCCCCAGGTGTAAACACTTTTGTAATAGATGCATAGACAATATTCCTAACTTCAGATTCCAAAATGATACATGCATACAAATAGGATAATCATATTCAGTAAATAATAACCTTTTCAATGAAATCTCACATGCTTTATCTTGCACAAAATACATCATAGTGTGCCATAATCATATCATAATAATATTACTGTGAAGAATATGGGGCATAATGCCACCCAGCCAACTGTACAATTGACTTCAGGAGAGCAGTTCTAAATTTATACTGGTGTAAGAGAATTAGGCTTGTGATTTTATAACACTGAGTTTTAATATGTCCAGGCATGCTTATATCCCATAGTATTCGATGTTTCAGAAGGTTCTGGGGTTTTGTCATTAGTGTTGCTGCTATTATCTACATTTCAGGTAAACCTACATAATTAGGTTTCAGTTCCAGGTGGAAAAAAATATTTTCAGGAATTATTGTGAGTAGCATATTTTGTTGCCCTGACAATTCCCTTTTACAAAGTGCACCTTTTCCTGTTTACACTCTTCTGGTCTTCCAATTGCATGTAGTTTTCCCTGTCAAGAGCACTCTGAGTGACATAGCTATCGGGGTTTGATTACAAGACAGCAGTTCAACAAGTACTCTCTTTTCTTCTAATGAATTGCTTAGAGAACACTCTTTCATTCAGTCTCTCCAAACAGCTAAAAAAAAAAAAAAAATAGGGCTCCATTGCTTTCCTGAAATCACAGAAGCCTTTACTCAATGCTTAAGAGTGTTTTAATCTTATTAGATAGAAGTCTTCAAACTGAGGTTACAGGGTTTATACATGTTTCTTCATTCACTGCATCACTATTTTGAATTTTCCATACATAGCTTCTGTACATACATGCTGACTGATCTACAGTGCAGCAACCTATAATCTCCTAAAGCAAATATGGTATTTCTCACAATCCCTAACAGATTGAGTGCACATGATTTTGTAGACGTAGAGCCAGAATGTCCCGGCCGTAATGTGGTGGCATAGGTGGGATATGAAATGTTGAAAAAAGCCTTCCCACCCTCACCCCCACCCCATTGTGCATCGCATGCAAGGACTATAGATTGAAGTCCCCATGCATCCCCAGGGATACGTATAGCCACAAGTGGAGAGGAACTGCAGAGGGGAACTGGACAAAGGCATTGAGGGTATGGGGAGGTAGGCAGCACTATCCCTGAGAGGGATGCAGCTTGTACAACTAGCTATCATCCAAGATCTATCACTGTTAGACATCAGAACAGCCACTCAGCTCTGACTTAACTAGATGAGATGGAGATCCAAGAGCTCAGTGTCATCCATTCACACACTGGAGACACCATAACCCAGTCCACCATAACCTAAACACATTGAAAAGGAGGTGTAACAAAATACAGGAATAATTTTGGGGAAGTTCTATGGCCTGGGTTATACTGGAGGTTAAACTAAATGATCACAATTGTATTTTCTGGCCTTGGAATTTGTGAATCTAAAAAAACCCAGTCCTGTACTGGTAGGAGCAAAACCATATTTTCAGATTAAAGAGATTCTGAATGTGCAGGATGGCTTTATACTCCAAAATTATTCCTAGAGCAGATCTTTTAGAAAAAACATCCAATCTTGATTTAAAAATTCTTCTAGCCATGCTGCTAGTGTTGATCTCTTGACAGTCGCTAGCTGGATGTCCTTTTCTGTAGTCTTTGATTTTCATTAACTTTGCACCAGAATTTTCCTTTATGGTAAGTACACAGGTTCCTCTGTGGGGTCTACTTCCAGGTGCAGCTTTTCTTTGAGGCACCCATCACTTATGCCTCTAAAATTGTCTCCATTGTCCATGGGACTCTCCCTTTTGCTTCTTGCGCAGAAATTATAAAATTCTGATATTGCTTCCTGATCACATCCATGGCTTGTATGGCGTATGCCCCAAGAGGGATCTGTGGTTCTTACCATCCACCACCACAAATTTCAGTTGGACCATCTGCTATTTTTTGGATTAGTTACTATAAGGGTCACATTTTCCTAAGGGGTGTATTATGCTCTTATTGTACATTATTAGATTATGCCTGCTGTTTTTCATGGATGTGTGTGACAGAATGCACCTCTTTATTCATACCCTCCACACTAGTGCAATAATCTTTGTGCAAAATATGTCTTGTGAGGTATCATTTGAAAACTAATAACTCACTGGTCAGTAATATCATGGTGAAATGTACATAGCAACATTCTTTGTAAAGTTATGAAATTCCCTGTATAATGTTAAAGGGACCTGTTCAAACTCACGTAGCCCCAGTTAGACACAGCTGGTCAAGTAAGTCTTAAACAAAGGGATGTGTGGTTGCCTTAATTTGCATTTAGCGGTAAACAGAGTTGTCATGGAGAAAGGGAGCAAACAAAAGGAAACCTGCATGTGAGCATACACAGGTGAAAGAACCCAGCAGGAAGCATTCTTCCACCACCCTCGCTGTCTCCTTATTCTCAGCTAGAAATGCTTTTCAAAAGGGGGACTGAAACTATTAAAAGGAGGGGCAAACAACCCCTATTATCCCTCTATCTCCCTGTCCATCTCTCTCTTTGTACCTGAGAAGACAAAAGAAACAGCTGTTGGACTTCGGGCCATGGGTCCTGACCTACAGATTGGTCAGTAAGGCTGCTGGAGGTATTTCATAAGAATTTCACTTTAAACCAAGTTGAGTTTGTTAAGTTTAGTAGTAGGAAGCATTTTATCTTTATTTTTCTTGTAAACCATTTCTAACTGTGTTGCCAATGCTTATACTCATAGAAGATCCTATCTTCTTTTGTTAATAACCTTATTTGATTGTTTAATGAAATCCAGTGTGCTTGAGTTAAACTGTTTAAGATGGCAAGCTGTTGTGTATTGTACCCTTAGAGGGACAATGGACCAGGGGAGGGCTAGTCAGTGCAGAATACATGCTTTGTGGGGGAAATTTGGGACTGGCAGTGTGTTACAGTTACTTTGCAAAGAGCAACCAAGGCTGGTAGGAGCACAGGTGTAACTGGTGTTTGCTGACAGGCTGCTAGAATCAGATCAGTATGGTGGCTGCACACAGACACTTAGTGAGTGAATTACATGCTGGCAGGCTATTTGTGAACAATTCAGGGAAGAGCTACAATAGAAAGGCATTGTAAGGCACCCCTGGTTGCTGGGCAGGCGGTGACACAGAGCCTCACTGGTCTGAATTGGACCCCAGAATGTCACAGTATGTTTGAGTGCAATTCATCCCTTTTACCATTGTTGCATGCACATTGTTGCTTTCCTGTCCCAACTGCCTGAATCTGATATGCTCTGACTGAAGGAGAGAGTCATATTGACATCCCTGTTGTCTGATGTGCCCTCCCCCTCCTGCACAAATCTGAATGAATCGTTGTGAGGCTTTCCTCTGCTTTTGCACAAACTGTTAAAATCGTTCGACTTGCCACATTCCTTGCAATGCTGTCCTACTGTGGGGCACTTCTTCGCTTCTCGTGTTGTATCACACTGTAAATGCACCTCACTGTGGTTATGGAACCCTGGCCACCTGCTCTCCTTTGCTGTTGTCCCACTGTATGCACTTCTGGGGGTGTTCTGTCGCCTAGCGATTTCATCCTTTCTCTTGATGCTTCATGTCTAAGAATCTGCTAATGCAAGATCACCTTCCCAAAGCAGCTGCTTCCACAGGGGGTGATCCCAAGTGCCACAGATTATCCTGTCCCAAACCAGGGAGTCTGTCAAGACCCCAAATAGCATGCAGCAGCCATTGTGTGAAAGGCAGTAACATAGGAGTCTATCCCCTCCCTTTTGGATTGGTCTCTAGTGAAGAAACTGTGTTGCTCCACAGTTTTGTTCTGCTTTGGGGAGCAATAGGTCCTCATGGCTCCTATGACTGCTGTGAGGCTTAAGGTAGTGGTGAGCATCTCTCTGCCTTGTTCCTAATAAGGCACAGGGGAAACAGTTTTATCATCCTGCTGTTGGTGGTCTCCTGCATAGAGGCAGACTCAGTGGGTGCTCTGGGACTGGAGCATCCATGGGGGAAAAAAAGGGTGCTTAGCACCCACCAGAGAGATCAGCTGTTGGCAACTGCCCATCAGCTATTTGGCATGTGCAGCAACCTCCATCAGCTCTTTGGCTTGCTGTGGCCAATCAGCTGTTTGGCGCAAAGTCACCGCCTATCAGCTGTTTCCCAGCGTGGGGCTGCTGACGCTTCCAGCTGGACTTTGCGCTCCCGCTAGCTGCAGGGGTCTGGGGGGAGATGGGCAGGCATCTTCTCAGGTGGCCAAAAGGGGCTGCTGGTGGAGATAGGGCAGGCAGCTCCTGGGCTGGCCATAGAGGGCTGCTGAGGGGGAGATGAGGGTGGGCAGCTTCTCGGCTGGCGGCAAGGAGCTGCTGGGGGGAGTATGGGTTGGGGGGTTTCTTGAGGACCGAGCCCCCATTCTCAGCATACCCTGGTGTCTCCCCCAGGACCCAGGACTGCCTCCAGCCAGGAGGAACCAGCTGAAGACCCCCTTAGTGCTGGCCTGGGGGAGGGAAAAAGGATGTGGCTCCTTTAAGAGAAGTTTTCCCTTGTGTCTGATGAGTGAACTTGCAGCTTCGCTGCAGCCCTGGCCCCAGGTGCAAACGAGCAGCCACCTCTTCCCCCAGCTCGGACCCTGCCCATGCCCACACTCCTCCCACACAGGCTCTGGGAGGTCCCAACCCCCTCCTGATCCCATTCCTCACAGTTCCAACCCAGGTCCCAGTTCAGAGTGGGACCTGGGGCCCCAACCCATCTCTTCTCCGGTGCGTGGGGGAACAGGAGGGGGCTACAATCCACCAGTATGTCTAGCTGCATCCTCCCTGCGGGCTCTCCCCCATTCCATGTCCAGCTCTCACACCTGGGAAAGTAATGCTTGCCCAGCTCAGAGCCGTCCCTTTCCCCAGATCGAGCCTGCCTGAGAGGCTTTTCCTCCCATAGAGGAAGTTTATCTCTGGCCCCACTCAGATCAGTGCCCCCTCAGCTCAGGTGCATCTCTGCCATCAAGACTCTGAAAGGCATTTATGCCTAAATCAAGGACAAGTTTCCTGGAGATCTGGGCAACTACGTCATAATTCCAAAAGGTGTAGCATATAACCCTAGGTGGGCTGACCTATGGGGTAATGCGGGGGGCAAGGTATGGCCCTATATCATCATTGATACCTTTGTGGAGCTTAGCACAGGAGGACAAGGACTGATTTTTTTTTTTCCAGACCCTGCACAGGATGTGCGTGGAGGGATGGAGGTATCTTTTGCATTTCTGCTGTCTTGCATGTTCCCTTGTCTGCGTGGGTTCTTCATATGAGCCAATGGTCATCAGAGAGACCCTGAATCTGTTTGGGGCCAAGACTAGGAGAGAAGTGATGCAACATTGGGTAATGAGTTGCTTTTGGAAGTGGCTGAGCACAACAAACTAATGTGAGAGGTGGTTTCTGAAAATCAGAAAGGTGGCTGAGCATGTAGCTTGAAGCAGCATCCACAGATATAGTGGAGGGTGAATTTTCTAAATTCCCATGAGGCCTACTCTTACCTTTGAAAATTCCTGCAGCTCCCAGTGCATCCAAGGCTAAGTGCTCACATTTCCTGCTA
>NW_020664931.1:8143029-8157303 GCF_002925995.2 Terrapene triunguis
ACATCAGCTCAAGCCAGTTTTGCTGAGGCTGTGAACTACTCACAAAGGCCTGAGCCTTTACCTCATCCTAGCAAACTCAGATGCTGCTGCTGAGAAGAGAAAACCAATGCTGGGACCATGAGTGACCTCCTGTCTGAGGAATCAAAAGTGTATTTGGGGATAGGGTTGCAAGGGAGAACTAATGGACTGTGCAAGAAGGGAGAAAATCAATACACTTTAGTGGAAAATAATGACATGAAAGTAGTGGAGCACTGATGGATTTGGGTGAACTAACAATTTCAAGGGGGAGCTGGGGCTGGAAAGCATGTGGAATTTTATTGCTCTGAAATACAAGTCTTCTCCTTCAAGCTCATTTTCCCCCTCCAGCTTGACTTGGATGTAAACCAGCATGTCCTTATGTCAAAAAGCCTAGTGTATAAAATTTAATAGGGATGAATCCAAATAGCATTCTGTACAAATCAAATAGGATTCTTAAGAAATTAGTCTCAAACCCAATAGAACATATAGAGAAAGATCTTTTTAATCACATTTTTAAACCAGCTTAGACAAAGTATTAAAAACGTATATCTTGTTTGAAATATATGTTGGCAAGCCCTTTGTCTGAAAAGATGGATTTAAATTTGTACAGTGCTTAAAACTGTAGGATCCAAGTCTATGATTGGTTCTGTATGTGCTACTGCAATTCAAATAATAAATAATAAATATATGTGGAAACTCCATCTTCATTACATTGTAAATAAACCCTCCTACTCTGGCAGGGAAAAACAAGTATGAACTTTTGGGTGGTGGCTGTCTTGTGAGTCAGGTTTTATTCATTCACTACTCAAAAGATCCCTATAACAAGTCCACTACTCTGATAGGCTAAACAAAATCTGGATAATTCTAGGACTATGTCTGTGTTTCCAAGGCATATGGTAACAGGGTAATTTAGCTACTTCCTAAGTCTTCTGAAAAGACTTAGCACTGCCGTTTTTGTAAAGTCATCATCAGAGGCCCTAAAACTCAGGGCTCATCAATCAATTTGAAGCGTAAGAATATAAACTGTGAGTATCATCAACAGACCAATGGATCAGAAAAGGAAGATGTAGATATGACTTTACTATAAAATGAAATCTGTATTTTCAATTGGAAATTAATATTGCATTGCTTAATTAAAGTCAGTCTCAGTCTTAAAATGGCACAGGAATTAGCTTCTGATGTGATCACAGCTTTCAAAGACCTTTTCTCATATTTTAATACTTGAAGTTGAAAGCGATTTTTTCATCAGCAGTTCTGATCAATCTTCCCCTTAAACAATGTTATGGGAATGGCTAGGAAACTAGAAAATTCCTTCTGAAAAGCTGATGTTCTTAAGTGATGTCTTAATGAGCCAGTTTGTCACAATTTTCCACCCTCCCTGCCATGGAGTGACTTTTGTTGTTGCATCTCCAGTCAATTATGGATGTTTACCAAAGCCAACAGTAAACATACTCTGGAGACCAAGGATTTTAAAAGCTCCATTAGTGGGATTGATTTAAAACCGGAATGTTTCCTTTACCATCTCATTGAGGTTAAAACCTGTATTACTATTCCTTCAGCTCAAGCTCACTCTCTTCAATGAGTAGCTGGAACAGAATAGCTGTAAGTGAAATTGCATAAATTAGGGAATTTATTCATAGACTGAAGACAGGGTAACCCTGCTATCTGGAATTCACATTAACTCATAGTTAAAACACCAGTGTCTATAATTTGTTGTAAACCCTAAAACATACACTATAGCATAGTATGGGTATTATGCCTGAATTCAATACAAAATTTTGCCTCACACATTTATAATTAAATAATTCAATTCAGTGATTTTTTTCAGGGAGCAAAAGATTTTGCATTGATTTTGCAAAGCTGGTTCAATGTAATCTTTAATTTTTGGAATTCTCAGAAAGCGATCATTACATAAAATGCCAAATGCAAGCAGCCAAGACTTAACACTTGTTTTAAGACCCTTGGCATGTACTATCATAATTTTCAAAAATGACCTCTAACACTGTGTTGTCAGTGGCAGAGGGTAATAATCCTATTTGTATAAATTCACTTACATTCACAGGGGCCTCTCATTTTGTAATCACAGTCAACTGTACATGTGTATTTGTTGTTCAGCTACCTCATTTTGGGAAGCACACCGATAAAGCAGGTAGTTTGATGTTAGGTGCCTTTCATTTGTGCCCACAATAGATAGTTCCTGAAAACTTACTTGCACAAGATTACATGTCAAGTTTAAGCCCTTCTGAAAGCATGTCCCTTAGTTTAAATGGAACACCTCATTCAAAAATGGAACAGAAGATTATTAATTGTCGTCATTCACAATTATTTTTCTTCTGTTTATTGATACACAGTGTCAGACTTCTTTCCAGACAGTTTTCTTACACTGTAGTCTATTCTCCTATCAATTGTATTAGCAACTTTACTCTAAACTCAAATTACACAAGGCATACGAAAGCTGTGGTTGTTCATATGTGCATGTGTTGCAGAGCGCAAGTAGCACTTCAAGATGTGTTCTATATATTGCACAGTCCTCTTAGTACTTGATTCATGTATTTTCATTTCTATCTCTGATGTGTAATAACTCTTTTAGGGAGGAATGAAATCCAGCCCTGGACAGATCCAGACATGAGCTGGCAGGAAATAAGCTAATGTCATCAGAAATAAATGGTTGTTTTGTGTTATGGATTTGACTTGTCATTGATTGGTAAATCTCCTCTTTTGAATCCTATCCTCGCCTCTCAGATGCATCATGGATGGATATGACAGTTTCTTGCCAGAGTACTACTTGACATCTAATGCCAATTTGTTGCTGGGAGGATGTCATCTCTTCTGATGTTTAATGAGGAAGTTTATATTTTTTTCTGACTGAAAATGTGAACCTAGAAGGTGTGGTTGAGCCCAAAGAGGGGTGCCTCATGTTCATAACTGTAATGTAAACAGCTTGCCACTATTTGGAGAGGTTGAAATCCTGATTTTAAGTTGGTACATCCCCTTTCTTTTTGGAAAGTGCAGTGAGTCCTAGTGCTGCTTGGTTCAAGAATGTGTATATGGGCTTTTATTAGATAGTGTATATAGAAAATGTAGGCAGCATGTGACCGTGGCACAATGTACTGTATGTTGAACACTTGAATAAAAGGAGGGATATTGTTCATTGAAGACACAGAAACACAGGCTCTTTATAACACACATGACCAGCACTTGACCGATGAAACATCAATAAATGCAGATTTGACAATCCCATTTTCTTATCATTTCTATAAATGCCTTTCATCTGAGGATCAGCACTGACCCAGTTGGGTTTACTGTAGCTATTTCATGGAGACACAGAAAGGATAAGTGCTTTAATATGGTCTCTCAGTGACTCACTGTTGGGAATAGAACTTAGAAGCCTAGACTCCTGGATCCTCTACTCTAAAGCCCAATCCAAAGCCAACTGAAATCAACGGCAGGGTTTCAACTGATTTCAACAGGCTTTGGATCAGGCCCCTTATCAGCAACCACATGCTTTCTGTTCCTTCCTCAATCCCCAAACCAAATGTAATACAGATATAGCAAAGCTATAATTAAAGTTCATATTACAATTGGTTAATGTTGAAAATCCTTTGTATAGTTATTTTGAGTAGAAGTTTGGTCAAAGCTCCTTTTTCATATTTCGCACTTTTAAAAAATCTGTTTAAAATCTACATTAAAGATACAAGTCATGTGTAGAACTCCAAAGAAATAGGGACCTGTCTGTAACAGACTTGGAGCTGCTCTGTAATTTATAAAAACAACGAGAAGTCTGGTGCCACCTTAAAGACTAAATGGACATAAATCAGACATCCGGAATGGTAACATACAAAAGCCAGTAGGAGAACACTTCAATCTCCCTGGACACTCAATAACAGATTTAAAAGTAGCCATTCTTCAACAAAAAAACTTCAAAACAGACTTCAAAGGGAAACTGCAGAACTACAATTCATTTGCAAACTTAACACCATCAATTTGGGTTTGAATAGGGACTGGGAGTGGCTGGCTCACTACAAAAGCAATTTTCCCTCTCTTGGTATTGACACCTTCTCATCAGTTATTGGGAGTGGACCACATCCACACTGACTAAATTGGCCTTCAACATTGGTTCTCCACTTGTAAGGTTACTCCCTTCTCTTCATGTGCCAATATATATTTATGCCTGTATCTGTAATTTTCACACCATGCATCTGAAGAAGTGTTTTGTTTTTTTTTTACCCATGAAAGCTTCTGCCTAAATAAATCTGTTAGTCTTTAAGGTGCCACCAGACTCCTCGTTGTTTTTGTGAATACAGACTAACACAGCTACCCCCTGATACTCTGTAATTTATGAAACTGTATGTTGACATGGTAATTAGGGTGTTTATTGTATGAGTATGTTGGGTTAAATCAACAGGGCTGCTGAGAAAACAAGTAGGGAAGGGCAGCAAGGGCCCAAGATAAGCCACACTACTGTAAATGTTTGAGGGTTGTTAAGGGACAATGACACAGGCATTGGCTCTGAGGAGTCTGACTCAATGGCATGCAGAGCCTACCCAAGTGGTTTTGACAGAGCTGGGCCAAGAGCTGAAAGGAACAATGGTACTCTGGCTGAATAAAAATGGTCTCTCTCTTTCCAGGGGAGGCAGTTGCTGGGGAGCTGTTTGGGAAACCAGGCTGACACAGGCAGTGGTGTGGGAAGAAGCTTGGCCTACCCTGGCCACCATCACAGGATGGTAGAGCTTCAGGTAGGAGAAACATACTAGTATAGAATGTTTGTTGTTTTAAAATACGTTTCTCTAAATGCTTTGTTCCTACACATAAAATAAACAATACTTTGCTTAAAGCAGGCTATATGGTTGTTGTAGACACCACTGGTAACAGATTCCTGAAGGGAAGAAATGGAAGTGCTGAAACCTGCTGGGTAAGCACGATTGATACACAAGATACTGTAGCCCAGGGCCTGATGTAAGAGCAGGAATACTGTGAATTCCACCCCAGGGAAGGTAAAGGCATTAGGCCTGACACCTGAGCAGGAGCCCTCAGAGACCCCAGAAGGGAGCAGAGGTGCAGATAGTCTTGTAACTGTGACACTGCCTAGATGTGTAATTTCACTAGGAATATAAGAATCCTAGGTATTGGTGACCCTTTACAAAATACAGTTACAATAATTGCTAAATAATAATCTTTCCCTGAGTCATGTTCACTAAATAACCTTAGGTTGGGCTGTAACAAAAATAAAGTTTAATAAACTTAAGAATGCCTGGGAAAACTCAGAATTTAAAAAAAGATTCCCATTTTAATTCAGATCAGGTCAACAGAAAAATTTAAGATTGTTTTCTGAAAAAAAAAGAAAAAAAAAGAACTTTTCTATCCTGTTAAACGTGAAACTCAAGTGTGTACACTGAAGAAATGTTTTGGATAATGTGGTCCCTCTGATACATCTTATATTTCCTGCAAGCCATTGCCATAATTAGATTTCATTTGCTTTTATAAAATACAGTTAACCAATTCCATTGAATGACTTGTTTTGACTTCAGGAGCCTTGTACTTTTGTTTTGCAGATGGGGAAACTGTTTAAGTTAAGTAGCTTGTCCAAGACTACAAGGAGATTCTATGTTTGAACTGGGATCAGAACTCTGGAATTTCTGGCTCTCAGATCTGTGGTCAGACCATTAGATTGCAGCTTTCTCTCAACTAAAAAAACAGTGCCATGAGATTTTCTTTTTTAAACTGTATACACAATTCACATCAATTGTCAAAAATGGCAGATTGTCTTTGCAGCCAAAATGAGCATATAAAAGGAAAAAAGTACTTGTTACAGTATAAAAAATGGAGGCATACATACTGGGCAAGATAAATTATTTAAAAAGATAGTGGTATTGTTAGGACAAGGAAGGCATTTTAGTCCTGAGTGATGAAAAAGTGGATAATGCCAAGATGAGCAGGAGGACAGGTCATGTTGTTCCTATTAAGAGTTATAATTCCATTATCTTTTCTTGTTGCTCCATCATTTTAGAAAGTGACAGGTATTATCACTAGCATTAGTCAGATGACTATCTACATGTTTCACACAATTTCTTAGGCAGTAATGCATCAGAGATAATCATGTTCATTTTCCCATGGTTATAAATGGAGAGCAGAAAATGAAGAGGAATGAAAGTGTGCTTCAGTGCCGTTGCAAGTTTCCCATATGCATCATATGACACAAATGGCACACATGTATTGTCTCTTTGCTGTTCATGGTTAAAAAGTAGAACTAGCTTCCAAAAAGGAATATGTAAATCATCAAATATCACTCTGGCAAAGAATATAATCACTAGTTTTGAATTCTTTCTTTGCATATAATGGATTCAGGGTATTATTAAAGGGTTACAGCTGCAGCATGCGCTCAGAGCACTGCTTGATGATAGCAAGCTGTTAGTTCATAGTCCAGTCAGTTAAGTGTCATGCGAACATTTATCAAAAACAGGATGGACTGATTTTCATTTGTCTATGTATGCATCATAGTGAGTGCTGCATAGCACTCACTGGGGCTGGCCAGAAAACAAGAATTCTGTTTCACACACACAAAAGAAAGATTTCCAAATTTACTTTTGTTCCACGGTGGAATGAAAACAAGTCCTTTAGAAATGTTTCATTAAAAAAGCATGAATGAGACCAAGCCACTTGAGAACAGCAATAGCCTGTTGTTCAGGGCACTCACCTGGAATGCAAGAGATGCAGCTTCCCTGCTCTGCCTGATTCAGACCAGAGATACATCACTTGGGATGTGTCTTCTACATCCCAAGTGAGTGCCCTGACCACTCATCTATTGGACTTTTGAAGGGGTAGGAGGCAGGTGAGAGGCTTTCCCCCTCCTCCTTCTTCCCAAATTCCATTCTGGACCTTAGGGCTGGTACACACTGAAAAGTTAGGTCGACCTAGCAACATTGCTCATGGGGTGTGAAAAATCCACACCTCCAAGTGACATAGTCAAGCCACCCTAAACCCTGGTGTAGACAGTGCTAGGTTGATAGAAAAATTCTTCCCTCTACCTAGCTGCCACCTCTTGGGAAGGTGGATTATCTAGAGCAGGGATTCTCAAACCGGGGGTCGGGATTCCTCAAGGGGTCAGGAGGTCATTACATGGGGGGATCGCGAGCTGTCATCCTCCACCCCAAACCCTGTTTGCCTCCATCATTTATAATGGTGTTAAATATGTAAAAAAGTGTTTTTAATTTATAAGGGGGGGTCGCACTCAGACGCTTGTGATGTGAAAGGGGACGCCAGTAAAAAAGTTTGAGACCCACTGATCTACAGTGATGGGAGAACCTTTCCCATCGCTGTAGCATCTACACTGAAACACTACAATGATGCAGCTGCAGCTGTGCTGCTGTAGCATTTTAAATGTAACCATAGCCCTAGAACTCTTCCCAATGACATATTGTTGAAACATTATTTTCTGTAAAAAGTTACAGTTTTGACAAATTGGCATTTTCTGACAAAAGTGTAGTCAAAAATTTTCCAGTGAGCTCTAGTGCTCACTGGAGATGAAGGCCTCCACTCTTTTAATTCTACATCTCTGGTTTCATATAGCCAGAACATTCTGAAATGTTTACCGACAGCAAAATAGATTTCAAGGTTCAAACTTCAACCATGGCGGACATAGGCCTATTAAATTAGCATATATGTCAGAGTTGCCCAAACTGCATGAATATGTATTACACACACCACATTAAAGTGTATGGGCATTAATATTATTATATACATTATATCACCTATGGATGTTAAGTAGTTGTGTTAAGTGACTTGCATTATGCTTTCCACAGAATGCTGTTCTGATAGTGCTAATGTATATATCATACAATGCTTTGCAAAGCTGAATTCAGCTCTTGTCACAGGCAAATACAAACCTATCAGAAAGAAGATACATTAATCCAATGTCCTGGCACAGGTAAAGAGTGTTTGCCAGCCCATTGTGCCTGGAATGTGGTATCAAAAAACAAAACAAAACAAAAAGATAGGAAAGAAATGTGTTGATATAGAAAAATAAGACAAAAATCTGATTGGTGGGTTAAGGCCTAGGTGATGTTTAGAATTTCTCTAACTTGTAAACAACCATTATATATATATATATATATATATATAAAACTATGTATGAATACATATTTTCAGAGCAAAATTGAATACTGTGAGACTGTGGTCTCTGGATCAGATCAGTAAAATATTAACTACTTTCTGTAATTGTACTGCTTTGTCTTTGACTAATACATTTGAATAAGCTGATCTTTTGAATAATTTCAATATTGAATCAAAAGTGTAGTCATGCAATTGGCTATAACCATTAGTTAAAAGGCTTCAGTTAATGACTTGGCTTGATTAAAAAAAATGAAACTGGCTTTAATTCAGACATATCTGAACTATCTGCAAATTGCATACAGAGCATGCACATTAGAACATTTTCTGCAGGGTAAAGATGGGCAGGTGAACAAGGGCCTGTTGTGGTAACTAGGCCTACATTTACTCTAATTTTGAGCTCAACAGTAAAAAGTATGTGAAAGTTCATAAGATGTCACAATAATGTATAGTAACAAATATTGATGGAAAAATATATGAAAAGGAAGCAGATCGAATTAGTCTAAACAAAAAGGCCTACTGGTATAACTCAGGACTGTGTTAAGTTCATGCCTGGTAAACAGGAAAATCTGGGTCTGGAAATTAATGTGCCAATATAGGTGTGTTGGATATTAGGCCTAATTGGTGGAAAAAATAATGAGAGAATAGCCTATTCTGCCCATCACTCCCATTGTGGGTACTTAAGGAAAGAGACCTTGGGGGAAAAATAAGAAAAGATGGAGGCTGCTGAAGCAAACTTTGCCATCATGGTTAGAATAGAATATCAGGGTTGGAAGGGACCTCAGGAGGTCATCTAGTCCAACCCCCTGCTCAAAGCAGGACCAATCCCCAGACAGATTTTTGCCCCAGATCCCTAAATGGCCCCCTCAAAGATTGAACTCACAACCCTGGGTTTGGTTGCTACCCCCTCCATCTCCTGGGGCCCTGGAATGTCTTTGTCCTAATTCTGAGAGATGCCCTGACCAAAGAAGGCCAGAGAGAGGAATCCAGATGACTGTGACAGTGTACACGGTTATGGTCACCACTTTTACGAAATTATGATAAATGTTGTACAAAGTATGCCTTGTGAGGTATCATTGGAAAAGTCACAGTCTGCAGAGTATTACTGTCCGTTAACATGTGTGCATTATCATTGTATATAGAGTTATGAGATTTTGCTATATGTTTGTTACTGAAACATGTTGTGAGTCAGGGGAATGCTCACAAACTAGCTCTTTAGAAATAACAAAAGAACTATAAACAAAGGACTGGCATGTCATCCCCAGAGACATCTCAAGCTGCATGTATACAGAAGGTGCAAGCAAGAATTTGCAATTCATATGAAGGACTGAGTGCAGGCAATGGGGCTGCTTGACCCCATGACACATCAAGGACTTTTCCTGTAAAAAGGATCAAGATATAAAAAGGGAGAACAAAGCCCCCTGGCCATCTCTCCTCTCCCACCTATACTGAAGGCAACAAGATCATTTGGAAGACAGAAACATCATTGAAGTGAGGGGAGTAGTCCTAACTGGAAAACTTTCCAGTTAGCAAAGACTGCTGTGGGCTTTTGGGTAAGCAAAACCTTATTGCTTCAGATTTGACTAAGATTGTGTAAGGTTAACTTTTATTTCTTTTTGCAACCAATTCTAACCTTCTATGCCTATATCACTTATAACACTTTAAACCTATCTTTCTGTAGTTAATAAACTTATTTTAATATTTTATCTAAACCAGTTTTTTTTTTTTTACTCAAGTGGTTGGGACATCTCTTCTGAAGTTAACAAGGGCTGGTGCATATTCATTTTCTTTGATAAAATGATGGACTTTATAAGCCTGTATTGCTTGGTAAATAACTGAGCAGTAAAAGACAGTATATTTCTGGGGTGCAAGGCTGGGACTAGGGATATATGGGTGTCGCCCTATATGTAATTCAAGAGTTGCTGGGCATAGCACTCTGGAAGTTGTCTGGGGGTGACTTGCATGCTGGGGGTTGGGGTGAGCGGGCAGAGTGGCAGCTCACACAGCAAAGCAGGGCATAGTGCACATCAGACTGGAAAGTTAAGAGGGCACAATGATCCAACTGTACAAATTATACCCAGGGCATGTAATGATGACACTGCCAGCCTACCAGCTCCAGCTGAATCCCAAACATCACCTGACATGAAATGGGGTCAGACTTTAATAACAGCAGTATCAATAATTCCAGCTCATCTCAACTAATTGCTTCTCTTTTTCCCCAAAAAGACAGCCATTACCATCTTTGATGTCATCTAGAGATTGTCAAACAAGGAGGGTTTCCTTCTAAAAACTCTCTCCAGATAAAGGGGAAGGGAACAAAAATATTGTAAAAAATGAAAGACTCATTTAATACCTTTACATTTCAAATGTTTTAACTGTTTTTCCGAATCTTTATTAAAAGATTAAAAGGATTTTTAAGGATGTGTTTGCCATGGTACTAAGCAGGGCCGGCTCCAGGCACCAGCTAAGGAAGCAGGTGCTTGGGGCGGCCAATACAAAGGGGCGGCACTCCATCTGCTATTGGGGCGGTACGTCCGGGTCTTCGGCGGGAATTCGGCGGTGGGTCCCTCAGTCCCTCTCTTCCTCTTTGAGCTGCCGCCGAAGTGCCGCTGAAGAGGAAGAGAGGGAGTGAAGGACCCGCCACCAAACTGCCGCCGAAGAATGGAGCGATTATCATCAGAACTTTAGCGAGTAAAGTATTACATAGTGTGAATAAAGGTAGTAGAATCTGGTCCTAGGGGAATAAGGAGCATAAATTAGTACTATCCATGGAATATTTATGAGTTAACAAACAAATATCCATGAGTTAACAAAGAATGACTAGATTAAATTACACATCAGCAAGGTATGCATGTGCTTCTAAAGGACAATAAAGTTAATGAAATTGGGGCCAACTTTTAAAACCATATATCACCTAGGCCTATGCAAAGGGTAGTTACATTCTCTTCTACATCCCTTGGTCATGTGTCTTTTCATTCTCTCACTCAGACAGTAATATCCAGGGAAATTCCAACTGATATCATTCCTAATAATGGAAGATTTTTTTCACCAGCCAAACAAAATTAAAACAAAATTTAGCTCTCTGAATGTGAAGCTGACAGAAAAGTTATGCAAGACTTTTGTCTAAAGAGACACAGCCTTTTCTGGGGTATGTGCATTGTCTGGTCTTCATGTTGATGTTCTGCTAGGCATTCCTAGGAGGTGATTGACTAACAAACAGTTGCAATTGCAAAAAACAAATGTGCTTGAGAATAGCACAGTTGTTCTTTGCAAAGCCTTCTGTAAACATTTTTTAACCACTTTGGCCTAGATGCATGAATTTCCTGGCTAACTCTCACTTGTGCAGTTTTTGATCAAATACCATGCAGTTAATTGTTTTAATAGTGTGTTTGTTGTTTTAGTGCAAGTAAATTAAAAGTAACAACCTCTAATTACCACTGGCAATACAATTGTAAACAGATGTAGCTTAACTAACACCACTTCTAATAATGTCATAAACACAAAACCCAACAAAAGCTATTACAGTGAAAAAAACCCACTAAGGTTGATAACTTTCAACACTTTACAGCGAATTTTAAATACTGGGGGGAGAGGGGGCATTATACATTGACTTACATCCCATGGATCTCCTCTAACTTCAACTTACACCTGGTTCAATCCTGTTGGGACAAAATTTGGACGTATTTGTTTATATTTTCTTTTCTTTCCTTCAATAAATCCACCCCTGTGTTGTTTCCAGACTTTGCTCTCAGTGCTGCTGATCACATTCTTCCATTTCTCACTGTGACTTGCACTGTGAGATTCACTTCTGCTTAGAAAACAACACAGTTGGGTGGTAGCCCCTCCCCTTTACTTTCCTCACTTCTCCCCTTCCTTTTTTCATTGTTCAAAGCAAAACTAAAGGCAATCAGAATGGTGATGGGGTGGAGTTACCTCTTTTGGGGGGAAGGGAGTATTATGCAAATAAAATAAAGTTTTTGTTTTGCATTTATTCCAGCAGAAACAGTATTGTTTCCTGTTATGATTGTTAGTGATGATAATGTAGTATTCAGGCCTGTATATTTGCCTGAGATAGAATTTTGGGTCTTGTTTGCCCATTTGACTTTTGATATTTTTATATTCTTACTAATATGTGTGAACAAAGAACAAAGACACCGGGTGAAGAGCAAAGAACAGAGACATCTGTCCACAAGCAGATGGGGGAAACAGAGATAAGAGATAGAGCGAAAGTGTTGCTGAGCAGAGTGGGAGTTTAATATAGAGGATACACTTGAAGGACAGTCCTGCCTCAATTCCTCTCCCAAGATAAGGTCAAGCCACCAGTCAGGAGGGGCGAGGGGGATGGGAAGGTACAAGAAACACTAAAAGCCAAAGAAATGCCTGTCCCTGACCAAAGTGCAGCCTCACTTCTTACCTCTCCCATGGGATACAAAAGAGGTGGCACCAAAGACCCCAGATCCAAGACCCTCCAAAATGGAACAGGACCATAAGCTGTAAGGGGTGGGATCAAGGTCATGCACTATAGGTATAATTATGCCTGCTAAGGAAGGGGAACCTGGGACGCTGAGAAAAGGCTCTGCTGGCATGCAGAGCTATGGATATGCTTTGCTTGACTAACCCCAATAAACATCGCATTGCCTGCACTTTGTACTTCTGGTCTTCTGCTTTCTGTTTGCATGACAAGAACCGGGGAGGGGCGAAGGGAAAGCCCCTAACACTTCCATATAAACACTAAATGGGAATCACACTCTTATGGTTCACAGATAGATAGTTAATTGACAATGTAGGGTTTTTTTATCCTTATAATAATAGGTTGCTAGGCTATCAGTCTGTACCATCTGGCATTGTAACCACTGCAGCCAATTTCTAAAGTAGTTCTCCTTGGTTTGTTTTTCTTGTAGCACATGCATGTCCTTTTTTTATATACAGCAAATCTGCAGGAATGCTACCGTCTTCAGTGTTAGCTCTTTTATTTTTATCTCATTTTCCATTAATGCTTCAAAGAGTTACTGACTGATATTTATCTCAAAATGCACCAGATCAAGTGCAGATATCACAAACTCCCCATGTGTGCATACATGTGCATGCATAGATACACAGTTTCTAATGCTTCTCAGTTTCAGCAAATGATCAACTCTTGCTATCCCAAAGACAAATCTGTTCATGGCAGAGGCATTTTTATTCCAAAACACAATTAAGAATCTTAAGTTCCTTATGAATTCTCTGTCAGTCTGCATCTAGAAACTCGTTACTTAATCCTTGCAGCTCCTCTAGAGTTGGTAAGGAATTTTTCAAAACATTTTTCTGTTTGAAAATACTGATTCATCAAAACCAAAACTTTTTGCAGCAATATATCAGTTTTGACAAAACTTTCATCAGAAAGTTTTCTGGTCAAAATGAGAGAGAGGAAGAGTTAATACCCACAGAATAGCTAATAACTCAGTAGTTTGGCCACTCACCTGGGATGCAAGATACCCTGGCCCAAGTCCCCAGTCTGAATCAAGTAAGAAAGGGACTTGAACCGGAGACTTGCCTATCTCAGGTAAGTGCCCTGACTAATACTGGCTATTATGTGGTGGGTTTCTCTGTGCTCTTTTAAGAGCAATTTTGAAAGGTCTCAGCTTCATCCCTATAAAAAATGAAACCAAATGCTGAATGCTTGTATTTTTTTATGAACCAGGATTCTTCCAGCTAAAATTGGAGGATAATGAACTGAAACCCCAGATTAGTTTAAATTGATATAACCTTGGAAATATCTTTAATCACAAATATTATGGTTGTGCAGGTTCTTTTTGTAGCTGTGCAATCACAGTAGACTTCAATAGCACAGGAATAATTTAGAGCATAATTTAATCTACACAATACATTGTACCCATAATTCTGTAAGGTCCTCCTTCTTAGGTATTGATGCTGTTTAGGTGGTTTAATGACTACAAACCTCTGTGTATTCAGACTGGCTAAATTAAAAAAAAAATCATGGACAGGTTATTTATCCTGATTAGTGTCTCAGAAAGACAATCAGGTGTATTGGGGGGATAGATATCTCTGCAACTTTAATAGAAAATCAGGATTTTGATCCTGAGCAAATTTGCACTACAGGACGTGCCCTGTACTCCTAGCTTTTCAAAGTTTGTAGTTTGTTTTAATCAT
>NW_020664931.1:8162303-8181569 GCF_002925995.2 Terrapene triunguis
CTCGTTTATGAGCAAGGCCGGGGGCAGGGGCCAGCGGTGCTGGGCGGCCGGGGGGTGCGCCGGGCCGGGGGCGCACTGGACCGGGGGCCGGGGCCGGCGGTGCTGGGCCGGGGCCGCGCTGGGCCGCCGGGGGGGTGCGCCGGGCCAATCCAGGAATTTTGATCCACAACTTTCTACTACTATTGAGCAAATTGTTGTGTGACCCCCCCCTTGGCAGTTTGTATCAGGTCCTGTTCTAGTTATTAGTACACAGAGAGGATAAAAGTCCATACTGGGTATCTGAAGTTCCAGGTTACTAAACCCAGCTGAAGTCCCATGTGGGAGGTCTTTATATTTGCACAGAATGGAATTTATTGTTCCAGTTTTCTTTGTGGGGGGAAAAAAATGTATTTAGTGAGAAAATATACTTGCCCTAAAACAGTTACATGTAAATGCAGCTAACAGCAGAGTTTTTGTGGGAGTAGAGCCTGACAGGAGAGTGGTGATTTTGTATTCTGAGAGTGTAATGATTTGGTCTAGCTACATGGCTTGATTCAGTGTTTGCTGATATCCCATAGTGAGGGGGAAGTGCTGACCTCATTGGCTAGGTTTAAAAACCAGTCACTGGCAATCAGTGGAGCAGTGAACAGCTAGCAGTGTAGTTTCTGTAGGAATTTGGGGAGTATTCTTCCCCTGTTTTTTATTTCCCAGAGGAAAAGGGTCTAGGAAGAGAAGACAATGATGGCTACTGAAGCAGCACTAGAAGTGACCCTAGGAGGAGAGGAGACAAAAGATATAATCAGATGCAGAAGGTTCAGGAAGTACATCATGCTTGAGTGAGTATCTTATGGAAGCTACAAAAGCATGAAATGTCACCTCATAGAGCTCATGGCAGAGAAGATCCAAGGATTAGAGATGCAGCTGGAGATGATGATGGAATTCAGATGGGAATTTGAAAATATAATGAAGGAGAGGAGGTTTTACAGACAACTCAAGATTTGCAGAAACCTGCCAAACAAAAGGAGCTGGAGGGCAGACTCCCAGAAAAGGAGGGTGATGTAGGAATAAATGAGAATTGCTAAAAGTCAAGATGAATTAGCACTCATCCAGGAAACTAAAATAAATAAAGACTTTTTTAGTTACATAATTAAAAATAGAAAAAGGAAGGATGAGGTTGGCCTGTCATGCAGTGTGTATGGGACTGAAATTCAAGATAATCTAGCTATCAGGGCCGGCTCCAGGGTTTTGGCCGCCCCAAGCAGCCAAAAAAAAAAAAAAAAAAAAAAAGCCCTGATCGCGATGGCAATTCGGCGGAAGGTCCTTCGCTCCGAGCGGGAGTGAGGGACAGTCCGCCGAATTGCTGCCGAATAGCTGGGCGTGCCGCCCCTCTCCCGAGCAGCCCCCCCAAGCATCTGCTTGCCAAGCTGGTGCCTGGAGCCGGCCCTGCTAGCTATAGCCCAAAAACTAAATCAATACTTTGCCTTGGTTTTCAATGGGGATGATAATATGGAACGTGTGCATGACAGCAGTATGGCTGATAGAAATGAATGTCTAGAAATGGAAAATACCACTTCTGAAGTGGAAGAAAACTTAAAGAGCTCAATGCGCTCAAACTGGGCGAGAGGGGTCTGGATAATTTCCATCCTAGAATACTAAAAGAACTGGAACATGAGATTGCTAACCCAGTAGCAAGATTTTTTAATAAATTTGTCTATTCAGGGGTAGTACCCTAAGACTGGAGAATAGTTAACATTGTACCTATATTTAAGAAAGGGTAAAAGAGGTGGTCCAGGCAATTACAGACCTGTTAGTCTGACCTCAGTAGTATGCAAGGCTTAGAACGAATTGTGGAGGAAAGACTAATTAAATTCCTGGAGGTAAATGATAAAGGGGGTGTAATGAAACACAGGTTTGCCAAGGGAAATGAACTAGATCTAATATCCTTAGACTTCAGTAAAACATTCAACAAGGTACAACATGGGAAACTATCAGCAAAATTAGAGAAGTTGGGGATCAGTACAAGAATTGTAAGGAACTAGCTAAAGGGGAGGAGGTAACGGGTTGTGCTGAAAGGTGAATTATCGGACCAGAGAGAGGTTATAAGTGGAGTCCCTCAAGAATTGATCTCGGGACCAATCTTAATATTTTTATTAATAAACTTGGCACAAAAATAGGAGTGTGCTAATAAAAATTGCTGACGATAACAAGCTGGGAGGCATCATCAATACAGAGGAGGATTCAAATGTTATTCAAGAAGATCTGGATGACCTTGAAGACTTGAATTTCATCCCATTTCTGTGATTCCGTAGTACAACATGCAAAGTCATGCACTTAGGGTCTAATAACAAGAATTTCTGCTACAAGATGGAAGTTCATCAGTTGGAAGCCACAGACGAGGAGAGAGAGCAGAGTGTATGGGTTGATTACAGGATGGCTGTGAGCCACCAATATGATGCGGCTGTGAAAAAGGGAAATGTGATCCTAGGATATATGAGGCAAGGCATTTCCAATAGAGATAGAGAATATTAATGGCACTGTACAAGACCTCATTCAGAATACTACGTACAATTCTGGTCTCTCAAGAAAGATGAATTCAAACT
Organism: Terrapene triunguis; assembly: GCF_002925995.2. NCBI lineage: Eukaryota > Metazoa > Chordata > Testudines > Emydidae > Terrapene > Terrapene triunguis. The sequence goes on from NW_020664931.1 coordinate 8,164,883, forward strand.
GGAACAGGTACAGAGAAGAGCTACTGGGATGATCAGGGGACTGGAGGGCCTATCTTGTGAGGGGCGACTGGAAGAGCTTAGCATTTTTAGTCTAGGAAAAAGAAGATTGAGAAGATATATGAGTGCTCTTTATAAACATATGGCAGGGGATAAATACTGGAGAGGGTGAACAGCTATTTAAGCTAAAGGACAATGTTAGCACAAGAACAAATGGATTTGAACTTATCATGAACAAATTCAGGCTGGAAATTAGAAGAAGGTTTCTAACCATCAGAGGCATGAGGTTCTGAAACAGCCTCCCAAATAGGAGTTGGGGGGCAAACAACTTAATTACTTTTAAGAGAGAGCTGGACACATTTATGAGTGCAATTGTATAATGGGGTTGGATATGATGGTAAAGAGGCCAGGGCTAAGCAACCCTGGGGCTTACTTCCAGTTTATGTCTTAATAGGTCATGTTTCAATGTTTCAGACAGCCACCTGCTGGGGTCAGGAAAGATTTCACCATTGCCACCCCTAGGTATTTTTATCTCCTTCCTCTGAAGCATTAGTGATAACCCAGCTGGAGATGGGACATTGGCCAAGGTTCTGATGTGGCACCGAGCAGTCTCTCTCTCAGGTGCTTGGCTGGCTGGTTCTTGCTCATATGCTCATGGTGTAACTGATTACCGTATGTGGGTTTGGGAAGGAAATTTCCCCCAGATCAGATTAGCAGTGACCTTGGGTTTTTTTCACCTTCCTCTAGAGCATGTGGGTGTGGTTCACTTGCCAGGATTATTTCCCAGCCATTGAAGTGTCTTCTGCCATTGGTGCACCTTGGTCCCTCCTCTTCTCTGCCTGTGACACATACTAATTTAGTCACCAAAGGGCTATAATATTTTGGTCTGATTTTGACTGTTCGGTTTAGTGTGCAGATGCTGAGTGGTGTTGGTGACCAGTGAAATATGGGAGGACAGGCTGGATGAATTGGTGGTTGATTCTTGATTTAAACTCTATGACAATACTAGACCACTAGGGAAATTTTCATATTAATTTTTGATACTTTTTCCATTCTCCCTATGTGAATTAATAGAAAAATAGCATAATTTCCAGGAGGTTAAAATTATTTTCCTCAATTTGTATGGCTGTAATCAGCCATCAGAGCCTAGTGGGTAAAATAGTTTTCTCTCCTATTTAAAAGGTGTGATGCTGCACCACATATTCTTCATAGTGATATTATTATATGATTGTAGCATAATTATGGTGTATTTTGTACAAGATAAGTCATGTGAGCTGTCATTGGAAAAGTTATGATTTGCTGAATATGATTATCCTATTTGTATGCATGTATTGCTTTTGTATCTGAAGTTATAAATACTGACTATGTATCTAGAGGGTTGGGCCAAAAGAAATCTGATGAGGTTCAACAAGGACAAGTGCAGAGTCCTGCGCTTAGGACGGAAGAATCCCATTCACTGTTACAGACTAGGCACCGAATGGCTAGGAAGCAGTTCTGCAGAAAAGGACCTAGGGGTTACAGTGAATGAGAAGCTGGATATGAGTCAATGGTGTGCCCTTGTTGGCAAGAAGGCTAACGGCATTTTGGGCTGTATAAGTAGGGGCATTGCCAGCAGATCGAGGGACGTGATCATTCCCCTCTATTCGACATTGGTGAGGCCTCATCTAGAGTACTGTGTCCAGTTTTGGGCCCCACACTACAAGAAGGATGTGGAAAAATTGGAAAGAGTCCAGCGGAGGGCAATAAAAATGATTAGGGGGCTGGAGCACATGACTTATGAGGAGAGGCTGAGGGAACTGGGATTGTTTAATCTCCAGAAGAGAAGAATGAGGGGGGATTTGATAGCTGCTTTCAACTACCTGAAAGGGGGTTCCAAAGAAGATGGATCTAGACTGTTCTCAGTGGTAGCAGATGACAGAACAAGGAGCAATGGTCTCAAGTTGCAGTGGGGAAGGTTTAGGTTGGATATTAGGAAAAACTTTTTCACTAGGAGGGTGGTGAAGCACTGGAATGGGTTACCTAGGGAGGTGGTGGAATCTCCTTCCTTAGAGGTTTTTAAGGTCAGGCTTGACAAAGCCCTGGCTAGGATGATTTAGTTGGGAATTGGTCCTGCTTTGAGCAGGGGGTTGGACTAGATGACCTCCTGAAGTCCCTTCCAACCCGGATATTCTATGATTCTATGATCTGTACTTCAACTGTAGTTACACTTTGGTAATGTCCACTAGACAAGATGCTTTCAGTCTAGATAGCTGGTTGGGAAGGGCCTATTCATGGCAATGAGCCATTAGGGAAAACAATAGGTCTTAGGAGAAGCTTATCTCCCACCTGGTGAGTCTTCCTGAGAATGCTACAGACAGACTGTGAGTGATGGCTCCTATGACTCTACAAGGACATGTGACCAGGCCACATGATGCTGGACTCCATCTTGGGATGTCAGTATTTTTCCACAGACTGGTCTGGGAACTAAGTTTTAGAACAAAGGGTTTCCACCATATGCAAAAGCTATATAAGGTAGGGAGTGACATCATATGTGGTTCTTCACTCCCCACACAAGAAGACTCCTAAAAACAGCTGAGGAACAAAGACTGAACTGCGGGAAGTGCTGGACCTGGGGCTTCCAACCTGTAAAGAATGGGAAGCTTTCCCCTTAAGAATCTGCAGGCTGCTTGTATCATCTCTTAGGGTGAGAATCTGTTAATTCATATCCAATCTATCTAGTATATTAAACGTAGTTTGTGGTTTTTTGTTTATTTGCTAGGTAATCTGCTTTGATCTGTTTGCTATCCCTTATAATTATTTTAAATCTATTTTTGTAGTTAATAAACTTGTTTTTCTTTTAATTTAAACCAGTGAGCTTTGACTGGAGTGCTTGGGGAAAATTTCTACTTGTTTGCCACAAGTGTACATAGTTCTCTTCACTCTGAGGGAGAGGTGGACGAGGTATTAAACCCATATATTGGCCAGATTTGACCAGGGCACGACGGTACTGCTCTGGGGTCCCAGGCTGGGAAGCTGGTGGTTAGAGAGTCTGCCCTGTGTGTAATTGCAGCTGGGTGTGTCCCTACCTGTGTGAATGCTGGTGAAAGTGCAGGCTGGAGGGCTTTGCATCTTGTCACAGCAGTACAGTGTGAGAGGGAACCCAGGCTCGTGGGTCAGGGAGCTCAGTGGTACCCCAGTTCCAGGTGGCACCCTGGGAGGACCCATCACAAAAAGTTTTAAACTAGAAATCATGTTGGGGTTGTTTTTATGTAATTCTTTGCATCTTTTCTTCCCTGTGTCAAATGGATCACTGCATTGCCAACATTTAATTATCTTTATAATCCTCACATACTCTGCATTTAATGAAAATACTTAATTTGTTGTAGAAGAAAATTCCAATAAACAGTATTGAGTCTAATTTTCATAACATTTTAACTGCATATAGATATTGGTATGAATTAATCCCATATTTCTGTTGCTTTTATTGCAAAATATGGCAACATTATAAATGGTGAAAATTGAGATTGGGAGAGCTAGGAAGGCAGATGGAGTCCTAAATGTTCCTTAACTTAAGCATTCTGGAACTTTGTCCTGTATTGTTTGTGAACACACACACACACACACACTCTCTCTCTCTCTCTCTCCCTCTACCCCCCCCCAATGCAAATGATCCATCCACCAGGGAGACACTGCAGTACTTCCTGTCCCCTGCATAGGGTTGCCCCCTACAGGGATGGTATGACTCTATGCTAAAACATTTTGCATTTTTTAATTTGTCAAAAACAAGGATTTTTAATCCACGTCGATGTAACATTTTGGTCACTCAGGTGGGGGCTGTAAATTTGTGGAAACTGAAAAAAGCTAAAAATAATTTGAAATGGCAAAAGGTTAATCAATAATATGCAAATGTTCCATGATAGAGAAAAGCTGGAAAAACTTCTAACATGAATTAAAGGATAAGAATTAAGATGTCAAAAGGTTAATTAATGTGTACTTAAGTGTTATACAGTATAATTGATCAGCTCTGTAACTTGATGAACATTTTTTCCTAATATTTAATAAGCAAATGAGATGGTATTAAATGGAACTTACTCTGAGAGTAATTAATGGTGAAACACTGAGACAGCCTGTTGATTAATTCTTTGATTATTGATTAACTTGGGGTTTCAATGGCAAACGTGTAACAATGGGGACCCCACCCTTCCTTTCTAACTTCTTGGGTGAAAGGAGGAATATGGTTACAATCCAATGGAATTTTAAAATACAGAAATAAGGAAATGAACAAGCTATGGTTTGCAAAATACCATGAATGAGATCACATTGCAAACATTCACTTCCAATGAAAGGCTAGGAACAAGTATACCTAAACTTAGACTCAGAGACTTTAAGGTCAGAAGGACCATTGTGATCATCTAGTCTGACCTCCTGTACATTACAGGCCAAAAAATGTCACCCACCCACTCCTGAAATAGACCCCAAACCTCTGGGTAAGTTACTAAATCATGGTTTAAAGACTTCAAGTTACAGAGAATTCACCATTTACAGTATTAGATATGGGCCTGAACCAAAACTCTGATTGATCTCAAGATCTTGACCGTTTCATTCAGGGCCCATCTCTAAAGATATCCTATGGATTTATTAACATTAGGGGAAATAAACAACTTTTATTTGTCCTGACTCCTGTATAGTAAGCTTAATGACTTACAGGCTGCATTGATAGAGTTTCTTGCTTTTATTCCCTTTTATTATTTTTTTAAAGAAAGAAAAATAAAGTGAAAAAGAAACCCGTCCCCCGCTTACTAATGTTAGCACTGAAATGGCCCACGCAAGGATCGAATATTATATTTGCTTTATCAAAGTGGATGGGATAGCATAGCTGCCAATGACCCCAGTTTCACTAAGACAGCTCTGGGGTTTAGCATCTCCAGGAATCTATGGCCCAGGTCAGTATTCACAGCATAGACATATATTGCAGTGCTGTGCTCCAAGCACATCAGCACACCTCCCAGATTGCCAACTGCCACCAAGTCCACTCACTGCCGCTCTCAGCATCAGCAACTCCCAGCTGTATTTATTCCCCTCTTAGCAACCTCTTATCTGGGCTCAGCAGAAAAGCAGCTGCCAATTACAGCACTATGCAGGCAAAGAGGATGTTAGTTCCTGCCAAGGGGGAGAGAGTGGGAAGATGTGGAAAGGGGAAGTCATTAGTGGGGTGGGGCGGGAGGGAGATGCTAGGCATAGAAACCACTCAGGAAATACACAAAGGATGGAGATTGTCCCAAACTATGCATAGGTGCTGAAACTAGGGGTGCTGGGGGTGCTGCCACACACCCTGGCTTGAAGTGGTTTCCATTACATACAGGGTTTATAGTTTGGTTCAATGGCTCTCAGCACCCCCACTATACAAATTTTTCCAGCACCCCTGCTAACTATGCACAGGGTTACAGTTCCAAGTGACGGTTCGATGCTTTGCATACAAGTGGAATAAAATCCGTATTTACACACAGTGCTTGACAGCTTTGCTTAAATACAGCATTTTCTTTCCTCTCTCAGCCCTTAGAAATGTATGAGGAAGACAAAGCTGCTGCTGGCCGTCTCCATAGTGACACCCTGACAGTATCCTGAGAAAACATTTTTACTTCAGCACCTAATGGATTTGCCTCCTGAACAAAACCACTCAATAAAGGAAAGTGCCAGGAATAGAAAAGTCATTCATTATGGTGCGCAGCTCATTGTGATCGGCTTTGGCCTGGACTGTGATAAGTGATTTTGCATAGTGTTCTGAAATGGTGAAGAAATAGATTTTTTTCCTCCACATTTGTTTAGCTTGCTGAATTCAGGGCTCATTTAAGTTCAGATCTTGATTTAAATGCCACAAAAGAGCCCCTCATTTCTCTTTTACTTCAGCAAATGAGTATTTTGCTTGGCATTAGAATTAAACTTGCTTTAAAATTGTAACTATTTACTTGTGGAAATAGTTGTCATTTCAGTTAAAAAAAATCAAAGGGGTTTATATTTTAGAAAGTGCTTGAATATAGGACTCTACATTTCTGGTCATTGCTGGTGTAGAGCCTTCAAGTCAAAGCTCTGAGTTTGCACCCTCTAAAAGTAGCATCTCATCCAAGCAGCCTTTAATGTTTCACCTCTTTAAGTTCACAAACAAGCAAAAAGTGCATCACCTTTAGGTGCCCTGATTGAGACACATGTTTATCCTCCCATATAGTATCCTCCACTGACGTGACGTATTCTATTTATGGTTAACAGGCCAGTTCAATACCAGAACAGGTGAATAAAGCTCATCTAGTGAAATTATGATAGAATTGAAGCAATGCAGCAGAGACTTTTTGGTTTTAGTTTTTTCAAATCACCAGTTCATGACATTTTAACTGGGTTTCATATGTTTGAAGTCTAAGAATCACTGACTGGATATTTGATCATCTTGAGAAACGTCACTAATTCTTTATTTGCAAGAATTTTCATGTAGTTAGGAATAGAGCTAGGTGAATCACTGACTTTTTTGGTTTGCTGGCAGATTTATAAAAAATAAAAAAAAGAAGAATTTTGGTTCTGGTAGAACCATATATGAACTTCCTTAGAATTTTTGGCAAATTGAAAAACTCCATTTTGGAGAACTGAACATTTTGTTTGATCTGAAACATTTTGTTTCTGTGCATTTGTAAAGGACGAGATTCACAAAATTTCTGGCAGAGGTGGTCGCAGTGCCCCCCCCCCTTGTAACATTAAGCCCAGTGGTTCAAATCCATGTGCCACATTAGGCAGAAGGGGGAATTGAACCCAGGTCTTCCACATCATCGGTGAATGTCCTACCCATCACGCTAAAAGTTATAAGGGACAGCGTCTCCTCTGGCTGTTTTGTGAATGGCACAAAAGTCAAAGTGAATCTAGGCTCCCTCCTCAAGTTGTTTTTGTTTGAAGCTATTTGGTGAATTCACATCAAATTCATGAATATTTTTGAATCAATGGAAATGACATTTTTCAGTGAATAAACTATTTATCTGAAAAATTTCTTCTTCCAGTCTCCTGATTTTTATTTCAACTTGGAACCAAAACCTCCAGGACTGGTCTATGCCCAGCTCACTCAATCCACTCAGAAAATTAAGGAGAGAAGACTTTATTTCTGAACATCCATTTTTGTCTCATCAATGATAATAAAGAAAAAAGAAAAGAAAAGAACAATTATTCATCCAAAAATACATGAGAAAAGAAGCCTCTCATTCTTGGGATATAACAGTGTGATGATTTTCCAGTATGTTTTCTATGCAAGCGTTAAGAAACTAAAACAACTCTGCCCAAAAAACCCAACCCACAAAAAACCTACAGAATTAGAACAGACTCCAGAAAGTGAATGTAACTTTAGTGCAGTGTCATCTACAAAGCTGAAAAAAAATGGAGCATTTTGATTCTACATTTCAACAGCAGAGGCCTTGATTTTATAGATTCTTTTTCAGTGTAAAGTGTTCAGTTGTCCAGTGACAAAAATCAATAACCTGAGCCATTGCCCTGGAGGCAGAAGAAGATAAGGGTTACATACAATCTAATCTTCAGATAAAAGGTGATTTTGCCAGCGATAAAGTACAACATAAGTTTTGGTTATACACCTAATGCTCATGACCATCGTTTCTACCGTAATGAATAATTATAAACCACTATAATACCCTTTTAAAAGAAGCAGAATCTGAATGTTTCTGTTTGTTCAAATTATTTCTAACTATTTACTCCCGGTTCTGAATATGGATGAATGTTATTTATTTGCACCAGCCTGGGTCCAAAGTCTCAAAAATGCAAATTCTAAAGTATGCATGTGCTTTTGAGGTCCCTGTCTTGTACATGACACATCTAATGAGTGTGAGTGAAGTCAGAAGATTTGCCTCCCCATGTGTTATTTGCCCATGCATGACTTGCATGCACACTTTGGATATTGGCAGATATGCAGGTCCAGGTGCACCAAATTACACTTGAGATGCCTTGAGAGAAAACAGTGTAAGGGTTTTCCCTTATGTCTAACATTCATCTTGGCCTGTGCTGCCTACTTTAGTAATACATGCATTTATTAGCATATACATTTAAAGTATAATAATAACAGGTTTAATGTTATAAAATACAAGATTATTGAGATTTTTTTCAAGTTATAATAATTATTTTAATTTATAAAAAGTTGCATTTAGATATTAGAGTTTTCTATTTTTCCTGTCTAATTTTTAAAGAGTGATTTAAAAAAGCATTCCCCTTTAAGAATAGAATCCTCAGTCAAATGTAAGAACTAGAAATAGCCACAGCTAAAATGTACGAATAGCTGCAATGCCTGTCAGCATGATGAGACTCCTCTGAACAAACATCAGAACAAATACACAAATTTAAATTGAGCAATCCAGTACCACTCCTCTGCCATTTTGAATAGAATGCAATCATCTCTGCACCCGAGTTGCACTAAAAGTGGGTGTGACTCAGATTCCTTACTGCATTGCCAAGAGAGCTGTTCATTTCATCAATAAGTAACTACTGGGCTTTGATGTACCATTTTATGAAAGCTAAAGTAGGAATCAATGTGGACTTTAATCCAGCACGGTATTCACTGGACATAGAAGCGAAGGACCACGTCTCACTTTCTGAACTGAAAGCACAGAACAGTGTCACTGACAGAACAGAGCCAGGACCTCACTTTGTGGACCACACCAATTCCAACTTTCATCCTGAGAATGAAAGAAAACAGACCTTCTTTAGGCCTTCGAAAACAAACTCATCAAATCCAAGTTATGAAAGAAAACTATAAAACAATGACTTGTGCATATCAGTATTCTACATAAATGGATAAGACTTAGATCTGTCTGTCCTCTTATCTTCTCAGGTTGTGAGGGATGGTAAAGTACAGTCCAGTGAAAACAAATAAAGGTAACGAATCTCCAATGCTAAATGAGTGTTGATCAGCCTGCATCTTAAGAACAAGATTAGGAGAAATAGCATAATTCTTTTATTCACGAGTGAAACCTAATGCAGGTTACGTTGAACAAGTAGAACATTATTAAATTCTACGGACTACTCTGTCCATTTGGCTGAGTTGGTTCCAGCCTAACTCCCAACATTCCACGTTTCCACTCGTGTCCCATCTGTTGACTAATATATGCTGGCTAGCATATGTACATAACATATTAATATGTATTATCCATTTATATTAGAATACATTAAGCACAAACAGCATCAAGCACAAATATTACAGCAGTTATATAGCATAAATTGGCCTATAATTTTCATAAAACCCTGTTCTCTTATACTCAGTATCATAACCCCTTGCATTCACTGAGGTAAGTTTTGGCTTGAGCAAACAAGGAAGCTGTCAAGATCAGGACAGATCTTTATCATAGCAAAAGAAAAGGAGTTAATTTCACAGGTCTGTAGTGGAATGTCCCAAAGGAAGAGGACAAGACATACGATTGTTCTATCCTAGTACAGACCTAGGAGGTGCCTTCATGCCCTTTGGTTCCTGAAACACGTGTGTTCAGAACAAAGGGATAGGGGGTACACCATATCAGAAAAACAAGGTAGAAAGTTGATTGGCTAAATCTAGTTTCAGATGATGTACACAGAATTTTTTACTTGTAAACAGGTAGGACCTGTTTAAAAAGGCATTGGGGTGTAACTTTGGGAGCACACCTTCTGCGTTAAGGTGAACATAATGACACTGTACAAGATGGCCTTCTTCCTGTACTATAGTATTATTGGCTTATAGCAATAAACCTGACTGACATTGGTTATTTGGTCACAGTATATTTCATAACAAACCAAAGGGTTGTCAAAGCAATTGACTATACTATTTATCAACACATCCATAACTGTCCCTCCAGGGAACATGGACCTGCTGACTCCAGTTCCACTGATCATGATATATCATCCCTATTTTACAAACATTTTAACATTACAAACAAATGATTGGTACTCAGACGCCCACCCTGTTTTCCTTCAGCCAGAGGTTGCTAGCACATAGCCGAGATGGAATCTCATCTTTACCATAGACTCAGCTGGTTACATGGTCTTTGAAATAGTTTGGTCTCCTCAATAGGCAATCACACCAGGAATGACCTCTCTGTCACCCTGTCATCTTTCTCTGAGTCTAGCAAACTCTCTCTGTGGAGTCTACTCCTTCCCCGTGGGGTGTGTCTCCAGATGGTTCTCCATCTCTCCATTCTGTGGAGATCTCTGCAGGCTCTCCCTGGGTGTTGTGTCTGCTGGCTCGTAAATGCCTCCTGTTCAGATCACTTGCTCCCTTGCATAGTCATCTCATATGACCTGGGTGCCAATGCACCTCTCATGACCCCTTTAGTCAACTCCTTCTGGTGTCTGTGTAATGGCTGGATCCTCAGAGGAGTGCCCGTCTCCAAGACTGATAGGTCCTTGGTTGAATTATGGGATTATAGCGCCTGCTTTCTCTGATTGTTGGCCATCTCCGTTCAATGGTATCTCCATCCTGCTGGCTGCAATAGGTCTCCCCTCACTGGGTTGTGGTCGTTCATCACACCAGTGCCTACTCTGAACTGCTTTGCACACCTGTGATGGGGTATTCCTGCGTGCCAAAAATGTTGGCCAAGTTTCTGAACAAGAAAGAACAGCCATATGTAACAATCTCTTAGCTGTTTTCACAGCTGATTTCCACCTAACCTTTACTTTGTGGGTATGCTGAGGTGGAGGGGGGAGGTGTGTTGGCTACGCTCCCATTTGTGTGCAAATTCCTTGATTTCTTCAGACAAATTGGGATCCATTGTCAATGAATAATGCGTCTGGGCCTTCAGTTTGCCAATCACTGACTTGCTCCTTGTATTAGGCAGGTGTTGACCTCCCAGTAATTTGAATACTAGCCCACTGTAAACAAGTACAGCTTTGACTTGGAACTAAATATGTCTGCTCCTACCTTTCCCAAAGTTGGGTGTGCAACACATGTGATAACAGTCTCTTTCTACCAGCAACTTTCACATGAGTAGCAGGTATCACATCCTTTTATCAAGGAGTGGAGTTGTGTATTCACTTCCAGCCAGTAAACACATTCTAGAGCCTGTTTAAGAAAGCTGTCAATGTCTAGGTGTGAAGCATGTATTTTTTTACATGAAATCTTTATGTAATGAGGCAGGGATAACTGCTTTCTGTCCTTGAAATATGATTCCATCCTCCATATTCAGCTCAACTTTAATTTGAAAATATGGTTCTGCTCCTACAGGTACTTGGCTTTTGTTTCCTGACCACCCTGCAGTAGTATCTCTTTCTTGATTGCTTGTAGTTGGATGTCCTTTTTCACAGCCTCTCTGATTTCCATCAGCTCTGTTGTAGAAATGGGAGACAGTGCACTATGTTAATGTATTCAGTGTCCTGATCCCTTCCCCAACTTGCTTATGCTGGGTATATATGCCCTGCTCAGGGTGTCAGCGGACACCAGTAATCATCCTGGACAAGATCTGATCTCTACCTGGGTGTACATCAACATGTGCTGCAATCTCTTTGGAACACAAAAAGGGGCTTTGCCATGATTGTTTCTAGGGGCTTATGGGTCTAACTGCACTATTGGTGGGTGGCCAAAGATGTACTGATGGAATAACTACACAACATAGCACAGCAAGAAGCCCTTTTTCTCACTGGGTGTATCCCTGCTCAGTCTCTGATAGGGCTGTGCTGGTATAATCAATCAGTTGCTCATGGTATTGTCTCTTGTTGCTTTCCTGTCCTGCGAGACTGAACCTGATATGCTCTCAGGCTAAAGGAGAGAGTCAAAATGTCACCCTGTCTGATGTGTTCTCCCCCTTGTACCTAGGTACAAGTCTCACTGAGTCTTTCTGAGACCTTCCTCTGCTTTTGCACACACTGCTAAAATGGTTCGAGTTGCCACATTCCTTGCAATGCTGTCCTACTGTGGGGAACTTCTTTAGCTTCTCATGCTGTTTCCCATGGTAAATGCATCTCATGGTAGGTATGGAACCCTGGCCATCTGCTCTCCTTTGTACTTCTGGGAGTGTTGCATTTCCTAGGGCTTTCATCATGTCTCTTGAGGCTTCTGCTCCAAGTCCCATGTCTAAGCATCTGCTAATGCAAGATCACCTTCCCGAAGTAGTTGCTCCCACAGGGGGTGATCCCAAGTGCCACAAACTATTCTGTCCCAAACCACAAAGACTGTCAAGTCCTTAAATTGCATGTAGCAGCCATTGTGCATAAGGCAGTAATATAGGGGTCTATCCCTTCCCCCTTCGGATTGGTCTTTAGTGAAGAATGTGTGTTACTCCACAGTTTTGTTCTGCTTCAGGGAACAATATTTCCCCATGGCTCCTACGACTGCTGTGAGGCTTGAAGTAGTGATAAACAGCTTTCTGCTTTGTTCCCCAATAAGGCACAATAACAGTTTTACTTTCCTGCTCTTGTCGTCTTGGTGCATGGCCAGGTCTATGTAAACGTAAACTCTGCTTCCGCTGGGTCCATCACTGGGTTAGGATTGTACCTCCAAAATCCAGAACTCCAGGAGGCTTCATACCAAGTTCCCTGGCTCATACTACCACTTGCTGCACAGCAGAGAACTCATTGCTCAGATGCTCCTACCATGTTTCATTCACTCTGAATGAAGCTGAATGCAGATTAAGTTGAACAAGTAGAACTTTATTAAACCCTGTGGACTGCTCTGTCCATGTGGCTGAGTTGCTTCCAACCTAAATCTCAGGCCTTCTTTGTTTCCATTGGCATACTGTCAATATTAGTCTCTCCAGGGAACAATAGCCCTCTGACTCTAATTCCACTTCTTGTAATTTTGGATAGTGGATAGTACTAGTTTATACAAACCCTTTCTTTCTGTTTAAATGTTCTGGTATCAAATAGTCACCAATCAAAAAGAAAAGTTGTTGAAGATTTTTTATCTGTTAATGTAAAGAGTACAATATTATAGCTAGCACTATATACTTGAAAACTCTTAATCCCTGCTTTAACTCTTGTTTTGAAGAAATATATATATAATGCTGCTTAGATACATATAAAAGTACTTTTAAAAATTAGGTAATCAACATTGCCCATATATTTGGCAACTTACTCAAATTATAAATCTTAAATAGCAATGCTTAATCTTATCCCTAGAATATGGTACTTCTAGGGATGAGAAGTAGAAAGAACAGGAACAGGCAATTTCCATTAACTTTTTTTAAAAACAGAGTCGTGATCTGTTAAATGTATCTAGCATCATTGTAAATGAGAATAATTTTACAGGGAAAAACAATCCTGCCTATATCGAATTTTGAGAAAACTCAGACTTTATCCCCTACTTTTGCGGTAGTGGGATATAAAGATAAGAGGGCATGAGCAATCCTTCCTTTCCTCCACCCTTCATATGTCTTAAGCTAGGATATTAAAAGTGTTTCATATACTTGAAATACATCATGTAACCAAAGCAAGTTGTACGTTAGCATGTGCTAGATAGTTGAGTCGAAGCCTAGGCTGCATGTTAGTTAGCCTAGGCTAGCCATCATATGCTAAACCCCCATCTTTTATCCTAATCTAGACATACCCTCTAAATGCAGCTGTGCAGAGGGCAGCCATAATTTGGCTGACATGCTGTGAAGCATAGCATAGATTTGGAGGAGTTGCCAACTAGTGCTCTAGCAGTGGCAGTGCTCTCATACAAAACAGATCTGGGTAGGTCAAAGCATGGCTGAGGAGAGAGAAATGGTGATTAAATCAGATACTCATAAAATACAATCTTAGACTCAGACTTTAACGTCAGAAGGGACCATTATGATCTTCTAGTCTGACCTCCTGCACAACGCAGTCCACAGAATCTCACCCACCCACTCTTGTAACAAACCCCTAACCTATGTCTGAGCTATTGAAATCCTCAACTTGTGGTTTAAAGACTTCAAGGTGCAGAGAATCCTCCAGCAAGTGACCCGTGCCCCACGCTGCAGAGGAAGGCAAAAAAAACCCAGGGCCTCTGCCAATCTGCCCTGGAGGAAAATTCCTTCCCGACCCCAAATATGGCGATCAGCTAAACCCTGTGCATGTGGTCAAGACTCACCAGCCAGACACCCAGAAAGAATTCTCTGTAGTAACTCAGATCCCACCCCATCTAACATCCCATCACAGCCCATTGGGCATATTTACTGCTAATAGTCAAAGATCAATTAATTGCCAAAATTAGGCTATCCCATCAGACCATCCCTTCCATAAACTTATCAAGCTTAGTCTTGAAGCCAGATATGTCTTTTGCCTCCACTGCTCCCCTTGGAAGGCTATTCCAGAACTTCACTCCTCTGATGGTTAGAAACCTTCATCTAATTTCAAGTCTAAACTTCCTGATGGCCAGTTTATATCCATTTGTTCTTGTGTCCACATTGGTATTGAGCTTAAATAATTCCTCTCCCTCCCTGGTATTTATGCCTCTGATATATTTATAGAGAGCAATCATATCTCCCCTCAGCCTTCTTTTGGCTAGGCTAAACAAACCAAACTCTTTGAGTCTTGTAGCAAAGAGACGACTCACCGGTGCGGCGTCTCCTGCTGGTTGTCCAGGGAATTAGCTCTTTTCAGCACCCTCTGCTGGCTGCCATCTCACCTGCCGCTGGCCCCGTGTCCCTCCCGGACCCCAGTGCCCTTCTAGATGAGGGTTCTGTCCCCTGGCAGTACCCCCTTAGTCTGGGTCTCCCCTCCCCAGGGAACCCCCACCCCCATCCCTCCCTTGCCTCAGTGGCAACTGTCAGTCATCGTCTAGCCCCCGCTCCCTGGGGCAGACTGAAGTCTGTACCACTCATCGTCGGCAAGGGGGGTCGGACCAGCTGCCTCTGCCTAGGTCTGGGCTGCCCCTCTGGAGCCCTAGTACCCTTTTGTGGGCCCTCACCTCGGCCTGCAGTCTGGGGCGCTGCTAGGTTGGAGCTCCCCAGCTCCCTCTGCCCTTCCCAAGCACTGCTCTGCCCTACGTACCCTCCTCAGCTTCTCAGGCAGCCAGATCCTCCTCTCTCCATGTAGCTAGAGAGAGTGCGTCTTGGCTTCTGGCCCCAGCCCTCTTATAAGGGCCAGCTGGGCCCTCATTAAGCCAGCCACAGCTGTGGCTGCTTTCCAATCAGCCCAACCTTTCCCCTGCCACAGCCCTCTCCCAGGGCTGTTTTAAGCCCTTCAGGGCAGGAGTGGGGTAACCACCCCGCTACAAGTCTCCTTTCATAAAACAGGTTTTCCATTCCTCAGATCATCCTAGTAGCCCTTCTCTGTACCTGTTCCAGTTTGAATTCATCCTTCTTAAACATGGGAGACCAGAACTGCAAACAATATTCCAGATGAGATCTCACCAGTGCCTTGTATAACGGTACTAACACCTCCTTATCTCTACTGGAAACACCTCGCCTGATGCATCCGAAGACCGCATTAGCTTTTTTCACAGCCATATCACATTGGTGGCTCATAGTCATCCTGTGATCAACCAATACTCCTAGGTCCTTCTCCTCCTCTGTTACTTCCAAGTGATGCGTCCCCAGTTTATAACAAAAAATCTAAATGCATGACCTTGCACTTTTCACTATTAAATTTCATCCTATTACTATTACTCCAGTTTACAAGGTCATCCAGATCCTATTACTATTACTCCGGTTTACAAGGTCATCGAGATCTTCCTGTAGGATATCCCAGTCCCTCTCTGTATTGGCAATACCTCCCAGCTTCGTGTCATTCGGAAACTTTATTAGCACATTTCCACTTTTTGTGCCAGGGTCAGTAATAAAAAGATTAAATAAGATTGGTCCCAAAACCAATCCCTGAGGAACTCCACTAGTAACCTCCTTCCAGCCTGAGAGTTCACCTTTCAGTATGACCTGTTGTAGTCTCCCCTTTAACCAGTTCCTTATCCACTTTTAATTTTCATACTGATCCCCATCTTTTCCAATTTAGCTAATAATTCCCCATGTGGAACCGTAATAAATGCCTTACTGAAATCAAGGTAAATTAGATCCACTGCGTTTCCTTTGTCTAAAAAAATCTGTTACCTTCTCAAAGAAGGAGATCAGGTTGGTTTGGCACGATCTACCTTTTGTAAAACCATGTT
Source organism: Terrapene triunguis (assembly GCF_002925995.2). Classification (NCBI taxonomy): domain Eukaryota; kingdom Metazoa; phylum Chordata; order Testudines; family Emydidae; genus Terrapene; species Terrapene triunguis. Next base: position 8,180,919 of record NW_020664931.1, read on the forward strand.
GTATTTTGACCCAATTACCATTGACCTCAATGTCCTTAACTATTTTCTCCTTCAAAATTTTTTCCAAGACCTTGCATACTACAGATGTCAAACTAACGGCCTGTAGTTACCCGGATCACCTTTTTTTCCCTTTCTTAAAAATAGGAACTATGTTAGCAATTCTCCAGTCATACGGTACAACCCCTGAGTTTACAGATTCATTAAAAAATCTTGCTAATGGGCTTGCAATTTCATGTGCCAGTTCCTTTAATATTCTTGGATGAAGATTATCTGGGCCCCCCGATTTAGTCCCATTAAGCTGTTCGGGTTTGGCTTCTACCTTGGATGTGGTAATATCTACATCCATATCCTCATTCCCATTTGTCATCCTACCATTATCCCTAAGCTCTTCATTAGCCTCATTAAAGACTGAGGCAAAGTATTTGTTTAGATATTGGGCCATGCCTAAATTATCCTTAACCTCCACTCCATCCTCATTCTTTAGCGGTCCCACTTCTTCTTTCTTTGTTTTCTTCTTATTTATATGGCTATAGAACCTTTTACTATTGGTTTTAATTCCCTTTGCAAGGTCCAACGCTACATGGCTTTTGGCCTTTCTCACTTTATCCCTACATGTTCTGACCTCAATAAGATAGCTTTCCTTGCTGATTT
>NW_020664931.1:8181579-8186937 GCF_002925995.2 Terrapene triunguis
TTGGTGAAGGAATCCATCAGCTAGCGCATCCAGGAAAATCTGAGCCCTATTATTACTACTAGCACTTGTCCTCCAGTCGATATCTGGGAAGTTAAAGTCTCCCATGATCACACAATTCCCATTAGTATGTACTTCATTAAAAACATTAAAGAGGTCTCTATCCATATCCAAATTGGATCCCGGCAGTCTATAGCACACCCCAAGCACTATCCCAGGGGATGCTCTAGTAGCTTTCTTCCCCAGTGTGATTTTTGCCCAGACAGACTCTGTCTTATCCATTCCATAACTTCTTATTTCTTTACAGTCTACCTCATCATTGATATGCAATGCTACTCCACCACCTTTGCCTTTATTTCTATCTTCCCTAAATAGCACATACCCTTCAATGCCTGTACTCCAGTCATGACTACTATTCCACCATGTTTCTGTTATCCCTACAATATCTGGTTTCACGTCCTGCACCAATAGCTCTAGTTCCTCCATCTTGATGAGAATAGCCCATGTTTTTATGAGGAATTATATTTTTAGCAGTATATATATCTCAATGTTGGGCATGGTGGCGTGTGCCTGTAATCTCAACTACTTGGGAGGCTGAGGCTGGTGGATCACTCAGGAGTTCTAGGCTGCAGTGCACTATGCTGATTGGGTGTCCGGTGCCACTGACAGCCTAGCCAGCGGGTGGCTGAAGGACTGGCTAGAACAACATGAATGACATGTTGTGATCTACGCTCTCTCTGTGAGGGCTGGTGGACTGAACAATCAAGGGGATATATATCGACCACAGTTTATTAAAAAGCATATAGCTAAAACAAGTATCATTAAAACAAAGATACAGTTTCAACCTTAGAACATGCTACTAAGGGCTTGTCTACATGGTGAGGAAATGCGCTCCAGGAAGGTGTGATCTCTAAAATGCTTCAATGTGCTGAGTGTCAATTCATCCATGCAGACCCTGCTGGTGCTTACTAAAGATTCCCTGGAAAGCTTTAACGTGGTACTGTTTCAAACAGCTCTATGTTAAAGCCCACCAGCAGGGTCTGCATGGACCAATTAATGTACAACATGTTCATGCACTTCAGAAGTCCCACCTTTGTAGAGCACATTACCCCAACATGTAGACAAGCCCTCAGATACATGACATTTAAGAGGTGATTTAAAAAAAAAAAAAAACTTGCAGTAAGACTGACCCAGGTACTGATTGGTTTTGATCAAGTTTTTATAAATCTTTCTCAGCCACCATAAATCTAATTATATGTAGGGTCTTCAAATCTGCTCCAAACGTACAGAATGAGTAAATTGCCTCTTTCTATGGGAGAGGCTGTGATCACAAAAAGGATGAAATATTGAACCTCAGCTACTGTCAGTATAGATTTTTGTTTTGAAGTTCATGCAAATTTCTACAGTGAACATTTCACTAAAAATCCAAACTCCATTTAGAAAAGTCCTGCATAGAACTCTTGAGATCACTACAATTTACATATCGGGTTCATATCTGTCTCAGCTTGATCCTTTATATGTACTGTGACAGACCCAGACTAGTGAGGTACAGGAGTCTGGTAGAGGGCAAATATATTGGTCACTGGATGAGTAGTTTTCTGTTCCCTGAGTGACCAGAGCAGGGGCTGTACTAGAGTAATCAGGAACCTGTTAGAACCAATTAAGACAGGCAGGATAATTAAGACACCTGGAGCCAGTTAAGAAACTGCTAGAATCAATTAGGACAGGCTAGCTAATCAGGGCACCTGAGTTTAAAAAGGACCTCACTTCAGTTTGTGGCGTGCATGCAAGGAGCTGGGAGCAAGAGGCATGAGGAGCTGAGAGTAAGAAGACATATTGCTGGAAGACTGAAGAGTACAAGCATTATGAAACACCAGGAGAAAGGTCCTGTGGTGAGGATAAAGAAGGTGTTGGGAGGAGGCCATGGGGAAGTAGCCCAGGGAGTTGTAGCTGTCGCACAGCTGTACCAGGAGGGACTCTAGACAGCTGCAGTCCACAGGGCCCTGGGCTGGAACCCGGAGTAGAGGGTGGGCCCGGGTTCCCCCCCAAACCTCCCAACTCCTGATCAAACACAGGAGGATTTGACCTGGACTGTGGCTTCTACCAGAGGGGAAGGTCTCTGGGCTGTTTCCCGACCCACATGGTGAATTTGTGAGGCGAGCAAATCCACCAATAAGCGCAGGACCCACCTAGGTAGAGGAGGAACTTTGTCACAGTACTATCACTGCATGGATAGCAATTTTTTGTGTTTTGTCTTACTTCATTACACCATTGCCTTAATGAAGGTTTCAATAAGGAGAGATGAGGTGTCAGGGTACAGTGGTCTAGAGAACTGGAGTATGAAGAAGACTGGAGCTTGATCGCACTCCAATTTGAGTAAAACCAGAATTTCTACAAGGCTTGGCACTTATCAGAAACCAATTTCTGAGATGGCTGTATATGCAAGCCAGACCGTGTCTCCTGTACATGCTCTTGGGCTTTTTATGTCTATGCTCAGGGCCGGCTCCAGGCATCAGCCAACCAAGCACATGCTTGGGGCGGCACCTTGGAGCAGGGCAGCGCTAGGATTTTTAATTTATTTATTTAGGTTTGGCGGCGGGGCGCTCGGGGGGGCAGGGGCTTGGCACGGCGCTCGGAGGGGGGGCAGGGGCTTGGAACAGCGTGGCGCTCGGAGGGGGGCGGGGACTTCGGGCGGCGTGGTGCTGGGGGGGCGGGGATTTCGGCAGCGCTGGTGGGGGCGGGTTCAGCTGTGCATCGCTCATGGGGGGGGGGGTACGGCGGGGCGGCGCTCTTCTTTTTTGCCTGGGGCTGCAAAAAAGTTAGAGCCGGCCCTGTCTATGCTAATGCACATGCTGATCATTTCAGGAAAATCCAAGACAACTTGCCCTACCATAGAACCAGTGTATGCAGGGTTCAAATTTGACAGTGCACCTCACATACTAATATCAGCTAAACAGTGCAAATTCAAACACCTAAATGAATGGCCTGTCTTTCAAAAATGTTGAGCAACCTACAGCATGCACAGACTTCCGAGAGAAACCAGCTGAGTATTTAATACATTTGAAAATCATGCCACTTATTTAAGTACCCCAATTATGGACTTAGAGTTTAACTTTAATCACATATTTGTGACAATTTTGATTTGAGGGCCTGATTCTGACTTCAGTGATATACCTATTGAAATCTTCCTTCTTTGAAGGAATACACATAACAAAAAGGTTACTACTACTAAAAGTTGTATATTTCAGACATTGTTAATGACATACTTATGGGTAAGACAAGCTGTTATTTGTATCCCCATGGCCATATAGATAAGAAAGTCAACTACTTACTGTATTTCAGTCAACATCTTAGGAGAGAGTTGATAAAAATGAAGGGAAAGCCCTGTATTATGATATTTTAAGACGGTACAACCTCATTTGAAATACAAAATACACTGGCACTACACATTACCATGTTTATTCAAGATCATCTGGTCAACTAACTCTTATTAAATCTAGATTTTGACTTGCCTGTCACTGAGGTTGCATATCTTAAAATGTTGAGTTCAAGTCAAAGTTTTTAAACTTGGGTGCCTAATGTTAGAAATCTACACCCAGGGTGAGGCACAGTTTGAAAAACTGGGTCTTAATAATAAGAGTCAGGTGAGGTCCAGAAACTGTGTGTGACATAATCAGATTCCAAATGAAGGATGTAGCTAAACTGAAACCAAAGAGTATGAAAAGCAAGCTATTCCGCTGGGTAGGAAAGAGAAAATGTGGCAAAAGATCACCTTGGCTTAACCACGAGATCTTGCATGATATAAAAAATAAAAAGGGAGTCATATAAAAAATGGAAACTAGGACAGATTACAAAGGATGAATATAGGCAAACAACACAGGAATGCAGGGGCAAGATTAGAAAGGCAAAGGCACAAAATGAGCTCAAACTAGCTACAGGAATAAAGGGAAACAAGAAGACTTTTTATCAATACATTAGAAGCAAGAGGAAGACCAAGGACAGGGTAGGCCCACTGCTCAGTGAGGAGGGAGAAACAGTAACAGGAAACATGGAAATGGCAGAGATGCTTAATGACTTCTTTGTTTCGGTCTTCACCGAGAAGTCTGAAGGAATGCCTAACATAGTGAATGCTAATGTGAAGGGGGTAGGTTTAGAAGATAAAATAAAAAAAGAACAAGTTTAAAATCACTTAGAAAAGTTAGATGCCTGCAAGTCACCAGGGCCTGATGAAATGCATCCTAGAATACTCAAGGAGCTAATAGAGGAGGTATCTGAGCCTCTAACTATTAATTTTGGAAAATCATGGGAGACGGGAGAGATTCCAGAAGACTGGAAAAGGGCAAATATAGTGCCCATCTATAAAAAGGGAAATAAAAACAACCCAAGAAACTACAGACCAGTTAGTTTAACTTCTGTGCCAGGGAAGATAATGGAGCAAGTAATTAAGGAAATCATCTGCAAACATTTGGAAGGTGATAGGGAATAGCCAGCATGGATTTGTAAAGAACAAATCATGTCAAACCAATCTGATAGCTTTCTTTGATAGGATAATGAGTCTTGTGGATAAGGGAGAAGCGGTGGATGTGGTATACCTAGACTTTAGTAAGGCATTTGATACGGTCTCGCATGATATTCTTATTGATAAACTAGGCAAATACAATTTAGATGGGGCCACTATAAGGTGGGTGCATAACTGGCTGGATAACCGTACTCAGAGTAGTTATTAATGGTTCCCAATCCTGCTGGAAAGGTATAACAAGTGAGGTTCTGCAGGGGTCTGTTTTGGGACCGGCTCTGTTCAATATCTTCATTAACGACTTAGATATTGGCATAGAAAGCACGCTTTTTACCTTTGCAGATGATACCAAACTGGGAGGGATTGCAACTGCTTTGGAGGACACGGTCATAATTCAAAATGATCTGGACAAATTGGAGAAATGGTCTGAGGTAAACAAGATGAAGTTTAATAAAGACAAATGCAAAGTGCTCCACTTAGGAAGGAACAATCAGTTTCACACATACAGAATGGGAAGAGACTGTCTAGGAAGGAGTACGGCAGACAGGGATCTAGGGGTTATAGTGGACCACAAGCTAAATATGAGTCAGTGTGATGCTGTTGCAAAAAAAAAAAAGCAAACATGATTCTGGGATACATTAACAGGTGTGTTGTGAGCAAGACACGAGAAGTCATTCTTCCACTCTACTCTGAGCTGGTTAGGCCTCAACTGGAGTATTGTGTCCAGTTCTGGGCACCGCGTTTCAAGAAAGATGTGGAGAAATTGGAGAGGGTCCAGAGAAGAGCAACAAGAATGATCTATGAAGGAAGGCTGAAAGAATTGAGTTTGTTTAGTTTGGAAAAGA
>NW_020664931.1:8187037-8191662 GCF_002925995.2 Terrapene triunguis
AGAGGGGACATGATAGCAGTTTTCAGGTATCTAAAAGGGTGTCATAAGGAGGAGGGAGAAAACTTGTTCACCTTAGCCTCTGAGGATAGAACAAGAAGCAATGGGCTTAAACTGCAGCAAGGGAGGTTTAGGTTGGAGATTAGGAAAAAGTTCCTAACTGTCAGGGTGGTTAAACACTGGAATAAATTGCCTAGGGAGGTTGTGGAATCTCCATCTCTGGAGATATTTAAGAGTAGGTTAGATAAATGTCTATCAGGGATGGTCTAGACAGTATTTGGTCCTGCCATGCGGGCAGGGGACTGGACTCGATGACCTCTCGAGGTCCCTTCCAGTGCTAGAATCTATGAATCTATGAATTGCCATTTGCTTGAAAATCACTGGGAGACTTTGACTTTTTATTTCTGTTACCCAAGAAGAAAATCAGGATCACCATAAAATTCTTCAGCTGAGACACCAATGGGAGAGGATTGATTAATTAAAAAACAAACAAACAGGGCTGTGGTCAAATTTTGTTTCTGGAAGATGATCCATATTTTTGAGCCAAATCATAGAGTTGTCAAAATCCTGTTGCCTTTTTAATGTTCTTTGCAAACTTTATATAAATTGCATGACATTTGTCATTAATTTGCTATTTTTCACTACATAAAAAAGGAAATTACAGTTTTAAGATCTGGAAAGAAGAGATCTGTTTTCATGTTTTGGGCATGAGCAAACGCAGAGATTGACAAACTCAAATAGCAAGTATGAATATATTTATATAAAATCAAATGGAATTGACAGCAGTAATGATTGGGCAACACTTAAAGTAAGAATTTTTATGAGGGTGAAAAACAGCAGCCAGTCAGATCAATTTGATTTTCACCCTGTTGATTTTATATTTCATTATATAACAGATTAAATGAATAAGACTAATAGATGCAAAGAAGGCACGAACCACTGATTGAGAAGTAGAAAAGCATTTCTTATATATTCCAGTGGAAAGGGGGGGGGGAATCACTATAACTAGTCAAATATGAATGATGCAAAAGCACAAAACCCTCCACAGAAATGGCACCTTTTTAAAACATAGAGAAAAAGAGGTGACAGATAGGGCCCAAAAAGCAATACATCAATGAGATAAACAAAGATTGAACTTGCCATAATGGGAAGGAACAAGATGGCTGCTGTTTCATATTTAACAGCAATTGAGAAGAAACCCTAAATTAACTTAGAAGCACCAAAAATAAAGGGCTTTTCCCATCCATATTTGGACAATAAACTAGCTACAAAACCAATAGCATAAGCTGCCAGTTGGTCAGATTATCAAAGTTCGGCAGATTCAAATATTCTGTGCACCTATCTGTGTGTGCAATACCAGCTAGGTGCATGGAAAGTAGACATTTGCATGTGCACATGGGCAGGTAGATGCATGCCTGACTTTGAAAATCTACATTTTAATTGTTAAGCACCCATTGAAAAAATGCTTTTTACTGATGCTTAATATGTAATGGTCCTGGACACCCCTCATGCGGAGGAAAGCTCACCAGTCCTGGGGTCAGTCAGGCTGCCATGTGACATAGAACAGAGCTCCTCCTTCTATGGTTGTGGCCTATGAAGGATGATAAGGGTGAGTGATGCACACAAATGAGATCTGTATGCCCTCCACTGGCTCTATATGGATCCTGACTCCTCCCCCACGCAGGAACCCTGGAAACTATTATTGCCTGATATCGTAGCAGTGGCAGCAGCTCCTGCAGAGTAACCTGTGTATGTGAGTGCATGATTGGAACTCAAGGTGATCCCCCCCCAAAAACAAGTGTTTGTGGGTGAATGGCTGGCTGTTGCTTGAGACTCAGCAGCTCTTCCTCCACTACCTTCTCTGGGGAGGCCCTGTGGGTCCTGTGTCAGCTAGCACCAGGGTGCAAGGGGGACTACTAAATCCACTCACTGTCTCCCCAGCCATCAGTCAAGCAGGAAACCTCCACCTCCCACATGCTGAGGGAGACAGTGACTCCCCATTTGTTCCTGCATCACTGGACCTATCCAGTAGGACATTATGAACTTCTTTCCTGCTAAATGAGCAGCATTGGCCTCCCTTTATTAGGGGGTCAGAGCCAAGACTCTGATCATGCCCTGTCCCTCCCCTTAAGTTTCCTTCCTGTACTGGTAAAAATACCAGGGACAGTCCCTACTTTTCTTCCCCACACCTGCAGTGGAAACCCAGGGTGGTCACACAGGGACATGGGGACTCCTGCACCCACATATGGATGCACAGGGAAGTGCCACAATCTGTCTTGATGGTATATATTCTTCATTAAAGTATTAGACATCAGATCAGTAGTCTAGTGGCAATGCTGGCAGCTGCACTTACAAATGATATCCCTGTTTGGGTCCTCTGCTCAGTCCCATGCTATTTTGCATTTGTTTCACAAATTGTTTTGCAAAGATTCAGAGAGAGGAGAACATTTACAAACTTTCAATGCTTTTTTTAGTATGTTCAATTTTATTTTTCAGATGCATTTATTTTCCTCATGAGGGATTCTTTTTTGTATTGAAAACTGTGAATCACTTTAGTCTTAGCTTCTTTGTCTAGACTGAGACATGGCTGTCTCGGGTGATGCTGTTCGTTAGGCTCCTGGCTGCTGCTCTGAGAAAACCCATTTTATTTCTAGCAATAAATGAAATGACTCTCAATAAAAGTAAGCACTAGATTTAAGGTTTAGGTTCTGCATAATCATATATAAATGCATAATTGGCAAATTACATTCTTCTAATTTTCATACACTTCAAATGCATGCTATTGTCTCTTCTGATTAACAGCACATAGTTGTACATTTAGTGCGATGCAGCATAGCTCTAGATGAGAGCATTGGAGGTGGACAACAAGATTAGTTTTAAGTCTGCAAACAAAAGGAGGAATATTATCTTCATTTTTCAGTACTCTTTGTAGCTTTTGCAATTTGAATGGCCACTGGCACCTTGCACTTTGAGCTGCGCTTCAAAACTGTATAAAGACTAATCTTCAGCCACTGTTCTGGCAAAAAACTATATAGTTTTTTTTTATATACAGGGCATTTTGTTTGTTTTACATGTAATGATAGCACTTCAAAGAAAACTGAGTATTTTTATTGTTGCTTAAAATATATCCACTTTTCATTTAGAAACCTCACTATTGTAGGTGTTTATCTAGTAGTTCAAATCTTTTTTTCCTCATCTTTGTCAGTGTAATGGTGCGGAACTCACCCCTGTGATGCCTCCTGCTGGTGTCCTGGGAATTAGCTCTTTTTCCAGCCTTGGAGCGCCATCTGCAGGCTGGTGTCCCACTGCCGCTGGGCCCACGCATCCCTCCCTGGAGTCTGGTGCCCTATTATCTGGAGTGCTGCCCCCTGGCAGTAACCCCTTGCTCTCAGGGTCTCCCCTCCCCAGGGAACCCTTAATCCCTATCCCCACCTCACCTCAGTTGTAGGCTACTGCCAGTCAACAACTAGTCCCCGCTCCCTGGGGCAGACTGCAGTATAAGCCACTCATCACAGGCAAGGTTGGGTTTGGACCTGCTACCTCTGCATAGCTTTGGGCTGTCCCCTGCAACCCCAGTACCTGTTTGGCCTTAAACTAAGCTGCAGCCTGGGGGGGGGGGTTCCTGGCTGGAGCTCCCCAGCTCCCTTGACCTTCCCCCAGCCCTGCTCCACTCCAGGTACCTACTCTAGCTCCCCAGTAGCCAGGCCTGTCTCCCTCCACAGCTAGAGGAGACTGTATGTCTACTCCTGGCTTCCCTGACATTTATAGGGCCAGCTGAGTCTGTTTGGGGCATGGCCACAGCTGAGGCTGCCTCCCAATCAGCCCAGCCTAAGGCCTTATTGGTTAACTGAGAGGTGGGCGGGCTTTTAACCCTTTCAGGCTGGGAGCAGGTGACCACCCTGCTACAGTCAGTCATATTTTTTTCATGAAATAAAGAGCAGTTATTTAGACAGTTCTAAAATATCTGATGCCAGTAAGGTATTTATATTGGGAAACTCCAAACCAAGCCACAATTTGAAATTCACCCTTTCAGAATTTATAAATATAATTTTAAGAACTAAAGTAGATGGAAATGTTTTATACTGTATATAGAGTGTACATCCAATGAATTTGGGGAACAGTATTTCTTATAGTTTTAATCTGTCACTGATCTATACCCTAATGATAAGGAAGTGTACAACTCTGAAATCATGGCAAACTCTACTAATAAATAACATATTACATAGTGTGTGTGTATGTATAATATATATAAAAACTAATAAAACCATTTGCAAATATTATGAACACTAGGTAGCATAATAGCACTTAACACACAGCACCTTTAAAGTCTCAGTTATTAATTATGAATTTACTATTATCATTATTTTAGAAAATAGAAATGCAGGGTAGCTTGGCCATGATCATGAAACAAGTTAGAGTTTGGGCCAGAAACAGAATCCAGTTCTTGTGATTTCTAGGCCTATAGCCTATCCTCTGGAGTGTGCTGCCTCTAATGAAAACATAGGGCAAATATCAGGACAAATATAATGGGTTCTATTATATGGCAGAACAGATTAATAGAGCTGCCCAAAAATTTTCGGATGGAGCAGTTGGAGTGGAAAGTTGAACATTTTCAGAGCAAGCAGACA
>NW_020664931.1:8191762-8286395 GCF_002925995.2 Terrapene triunguis
AAAAAACTTTAATTAAAAAAAAGTTTTCTATCAAAAAATCTGATGGAAGTGTTGTAACCAATCCTCCTAGTTTGTGCATGTACATACCCACTTATGTGTGCACAAATGTATACATCCCCCTCAAAAACAGATTTGCTTATTCTTGAAATCAAAGCTTATCTGCTTATATAATTTAGGATGAACATCATGTTGTTTTTCCACCAATGGCAATAACAATTAATAGTGGTTTCTCACAGCTGTAACACTTCATTGTTTGATATATAAATATTTCTAGTTATGTTTGATAAAGGTCCAGCCTCTGGACCAGCAGGCTTCAGAGATAACTGTAGCTATGTCACAACTCTGCTTGATTTCCATAGAAGTGGATGTCCCCAAAACCTGCACATCTGATGAGAAATTTAATTCAACACTGATTGTACAAGGACCTGCAGTTGTAACAAAAGAGAGATTCTAGATCCATCCCTATGACACTGGGCCTTTCAATGTACCTTTTATGTAAGAAGGGAAACACATTCCTGGCTCCTACCTATTTAAGAAAATAAAGCACAGTCTGGGTGTGTGTCCATCCTTTCCCTTTCTTTCTGACTAAATGGGAAGGGTGGTCCTGAAACCTTATATTAATGGCACTCTTAACTTGCGATATTGTGGAAATTGCTGAATCCGCAATATTAGGCTTCCACTGCAATTTTGACAGTGGGAGCCCCCACTCTCAGCCCTGGGTGACCAACAGCAGAAAAGTAAGAATGGACTTTATTACTGCAAATAATAAGATCCATTATTACTTTCCCACAACTTGGCTTGTCTGCAACTCACCCGCAATTATTTGGCAATCATCCTGCAATTAAGTAGGGCTGTATTTATATTGTAATAGGGAGTTATAGCACAGAAAAATTGAGAACCTCTGATCTAGAGTATTACAGGATGAAGGCCAATCTAGAGAAACTTACAGGTCTGTCTCATCTTACGCTGGGGTTACGTTCCGCAGTCAGCGCCTAAAGCGAAAATCGCCTATAGTCAAAATTACATTGAGTGCAACGGCGGGCGGAATCACCCGCACTACAGAAACAATATTTAAATTATTTCTCTTTTTGTTTTTGCCGACCGTGTAAAGCTGAAATTGCACATGTTAAACGTGCCTAAGATGGGACAGACCTGTATATTCTTTATTATTCTCTCTCAGCCATGACTCATTGGCTTTCAGATGAACCAGTTACGACCCCTTGACCGAGTAGCAGAAAAGCTAGCAAACACAGCATTGTGCCAGGTAAGTCTGTCAAGATTCAGGAAGAATTGTAACTAGGGAATCTAGCATCTGAAAATAAATCTGATAAGGAGTCAGTTAAGATAAGGAGGCAGTTTGATAGGTATGCTAAATTCCCTAACTCTGGTAACTCCAGTGAAACCAATGCAAGGCACATAACGGAATAGCTGGTGGAATTACCATCTGCTACTACTTTGGCTAAAGTCAGTGACTAGGTGTTAACTACCACAAGGGAATTTTTAAACTTTCAAACTGATACAACATGTAAGAGATTCCATTTCAGTCTCTTTCACAAAAGCTACCTGAGACCAGACATGCTATCAAAGAATCCTACACTGCACAGTTATCTCATTGCAAATTTGTCACTTTGCCCAGCCTTCTTGGGACATGTGTAAAGGATCTGGAAGACAGAAAGAAATCATGATCTGGACAGCCAGTAATGGAGTATCAAGAGGCATCTGCCTGGTTTGTCATTCACTGTTCACACTGGTAGTGAGTGAATTATTTAGAAGGTTGATAACAGGTACAGAAATTGACAGCCCAAGAATTGAAAAAGCATCTCTCTCTGATACATATTTTAATCCTCAAAGGTATTAGCAAGGCCTTCTATACTGACCCCTCATCAGGGGGAGGTGGCCTGACAGAGGCCAGGCTAAAGACAAAGCAGTTTGCTATCACGGGATCTTCCATTTCCCTACAACCAAACAAAAATCTGCAAGGAAGGAAATGTCAGAGACAAAACATCACAAGCCATATCAAGATGCAGGGTGCATTCTTCCATGCAGCTAGTCAAAGTTGGCATCAGGTTAAAAAAAAAAAATCAGAGGAGAAAGAAAAAGTCCTAATTATGGGGAACTCCAGCAAAATTTTCTGGGTGTAAACTTACTTCCTTCTACTTGCTATCATTTAGAGAGAAAGGTGATAAGATAAACACCTTTTCTTGGGGATGTGGTGGGGAAATGAAAAGCTACAATTGAGTCATAGGAACAACAAGAGGGAACACTGGGGGTCGGGGAATCTGCTCAACATCTTAGACAATGTGGTTGAGATAACATCGTTTATTAGACCATCTTCTGTTGGTGAGAGAGACAAGCTCTTGAGCCACACAGAGCTCTTCTTCAGGTCTGGGAAAGGTACTCCAAGTATCACAGCTAAATGAAAGGTTCAACGAATTGTTTAGCAGAAGTAGTTAGCACATATTAAAAGGGACCATTCAATGTAGAGTAGTTCTTTAATGATCTGGAAGTCAAAAAGTAATCCTACACAAAGACGGAAACATAGACAAATTGCTAAAGATGAGTACAAAAGAATAGAGCCAAGCAGGTAGGCACAAAATCAAAAAGGGTAAGGCCCCCAAACGAGTTGCACCTAGCAAGACCCATAAAAAGCAATAAGAAGAGGTTCTATAAAAACATTAGAAGCAAGAAAAAGATGAAGGAAAGTGTATGCCCACTACTTAGCAAGTAGGGAGACTTAAAAATGGAAGCCACCAAGGAGGCTGCTTTGTTTAATGCCAATTTTGCTTCAGTCTCACTAAAAATGTTAATTGTGACTATATGCTTAATACAATTATATTAACAATGAGGCAGAAGGTACATAAGATAGAATAGAGCAAGAACGGGTTAAAGAATATTTAGATAAATTAGATGTATTCAAGTCAGCAGGGCCTGATGAAATTCTCCCTAGGGTAGATTCATAGATTCTAGGACTGGAAGGGACCTCGAGAGGTCATCGAGTCCAGTCCCCTGCCCGCATGGCAGGACCAAATACTGTCTAGGCCATCCCTGATAGACATTTATCTAACCTACTCTTAAATATCTCCAGAGATGGAGATTCTACAACCTCCCTAGGCAATTTATTCCAGTGTTTAACCACCCTGACAGTTAGGAACTTTTTCCTAATGTCCAACCTAGACCTCCCTTGCTGCAGTTTAAGCCCATTGCTTCTTGTTCTATCCTCAGAGGCTAAGGTGAACAAGTTTTCTCCCTCCTCCTTATGACACCCTTTTAGATACCTGAAAGTACTTAAGGAACTAATTGAAGCAGTCTCGGAATATTAGCTATTATCTTCAGGAACTCACGGAGGATGGGTGAAATCCCAGAGGACTGCAGAAGGGCAAATATAGTAACTATAATTAAAAGGTGGGTGCACAACTAGTTGAAAAGCTGTACTCAAAGAGTAGTTATCAATGGTTTGCTGCCAATCTAGGAGGATGTATCTATTGGGGTCCAACAGGTGTCTTTCCTGGGCCCGGTACTATTCAATATGTTCCTTAAATAATTAGATAATGGAGTGGAGTGTATGCTCATATAAATTGCAGATGACATCAAGCTGGGAGGGATTGCTAATTTCTTTGGAGGACAGGATGAGAATTCACATTGGATCACAAATTGAATATGTCAACCATGTGACACAGTTGTAAAAAAGGCAAATATCAGTCTGGGGTGTATTAACAGCGGTGTCTTATTCAAGACACGGCAGGTAGTTGTACCGTTCCACTCGGCACTGGTGAGGCCTCAGCTGGAGTATTGTGTCCAGTTTTGGGCACCGTGCTTTAAGAAAAATGTGGACAAACTGGAGAGAGTCCAGAGGAGAGCTACAAAAATGATAAAAAGTTTAGAAATTCTGACCTATAGGAAAGGTTAAAAAACCGTCCACATGAAGCCTTAAGAGATGAGATGACTGGAGAGGGACCTGATAAGTCTTCAAATATGTTAAGGGCTGTTATAAAGAGAATGCTGATCATTTGTTCTCCATATTTATTGAAGGTAGGACAAGAAGTAAAGGGCTTAATCTGCAGCAAGGGAGATTTAGGTTAGATATTAGGAAAAACTTTCTAACTATAAGGATAGTTAAGTTCTGGAGCAGGGTTCCAAAGGAGGTCATAGTATCTCCATCACTGGAGGTTTTTAAGAACAGGTTACACAAGCACCTGTCATGGATGGTCTAGGGATCCTTAGTCCTGCCTCAGTGCAGGAGGCTGGACTAGATGGACTCTTGATTTCCCATCTATCCCTACATTTCTATGACTCTGTAGTCCCATCAGTGGATGGATGAATCTTCCTCTAGTTGGAATTGTCATTTTTAGAACCTCTTTATGCTGCTCTGGCCCTTTTGTATGGTGTAGAGAGGCTGAAGCAAGGATAAAATGAATAGTCAGAATGAAAATTATGGTTCAGAACAAGAGCTGGTAAAATTTATTCAGACAACTAGTTTACTTGCCAAGAAATGCAGCTTGGGGTCAACCTGTACCTATATTCGGGAGTTGGACATAAATGTGCCCAATAGTTTTGGTCTCCAGAAAAATTCTGGGCTATAATCACAAGGAGACTTAGGCACCATTCACAAAATGGCCAGAGGAGAAGCTCACTCTGTCTATGCAATGGAACAGCTCCAGCAGTAGAGAATCGGAAAGACCCAATACCCTGATGATTAGGGTCCTCTCTTCGGGGAGAAGGAAGGCCTGGGTTCAAATCCCTGTGTCAAAGCAGGGATTTGAACCTGGGTCTCCCAGATCCTAGGTGAGTGCCCTAACCACCAGGCTAAAGGTAATAAGGGCACCTCTTCCTCCCAACTGCGTTTTTGTGAATCTAGTCCTTTAAAAATGCCCTGAAACAAAACATTCCAGGTTGAACTAAACATTTCATTTGATCTGAAATGGACTTTTTGATAACTGTTTTTTAATTCACCAAATATTCAGAACAAGTTTTTATTTAGTTTGATCCAAACTGATTTTTTAAAATGATTTTTTTTTTTGTTGGAACTGCCAGTGAACTGAAAAAATCAATTATTCAATCAGCTCTACTCTAAGCAGGTGTCTTAAGTGCTTTTTGAAGAATGACAAAAGTAATCGAGCCATCACTTTTAGATGCAGAGAGACTCTACTGACTTGGAATTAAATTTCTTTAGCCTTTGAACTTTCAACTCTTTTCCCCCTATTCCTTTCTTTTCTCTTTTTTCCAGATAAAGTTAACTTACTTGAAAATTTATTTTTTTCCCCATGCTTTGACAAGTCTAGCTAAACCTAACCTAATACAGCAGAGCTCAGTTTTCCATTCTTACGTATTTTCTCTTTTCCCCCTTCTCTCTGTATGTCAGCTTACAAACATTACCAGGGGAGGTTTCTTTTTTAAAAAGGAAGGATTTAATTGACATCACTTTTAAAGTAATCACTGCTACAGAAATGGTATGGTATCTATACAAATCCTGGCAGAAAAACTATTTAACACAGAGAGGAGAGACTAATCATTGATAGCCCTCTCTTGGGGGCAAAGATGATCAAAACATGAGAATTCCATGTACCTGTACTGCCAAGCATATTGACAGTGACAGACAAATTACAAAGCATCTATACTTGTGCAAGGTTTCCTTTACTTCTTAAGTAAAAGGTGCATGTGTCCATTTTTATGACTGTCACTGCATCCACATTACAAATGGAGAGGCACATATTTGCTGTTGGAAAAGGCTTCAACTCATTCACATTATGCACTTAAAGGAGAACAGTCAGGATGCCCTATAACAGCACTTGGTTCACGTACAACTTTTCATCCACAGATCTCAAAGTGCTTTCCAAAAGGAAGGTGAGAACTTTTATCCCCCATTTTACAGATGGGGAAACTGGCACAGAAAGGTTAAGTGACTTGCCAAAGGTAGATCTATGAATCGATCACAGATATCCTGACTATGAGTTTGGTGCCCTATTTATTGGACAGCACTGCCTTGCTGTGCTTACTGGTGGCCACATAGGCGCCAACTCCATGGGGCTCCGCGACTCAAGCACTCACAGAAAAAAAAAAATGGGGGTGCTCAGTACCCACCAGCCACAGCTGTTTGGTGGGGCCACCAATCAGTTGTTTGGCAGCTGGCAGAAGGTGCTTGGTGGATGAGCAACTGGTGGGTGGGGGGTCTCGGGGAGAGGACAGAGTGGGGGTGAGGCCTTGAGGTGGAGCACCCATCAAGTAAAAGAAAAGTCAGCCCCTGTGGCTGGCCATATCTGGTCCTGAGTTAAATTTGGAAGGATGAAGAAAAATGTGATGAGCAAGGAGATTAACTTGTCATAGAACATCTTCCTATCATCTGAGAGTTAGAGTTCCAATCCCATTCTACCATCATGCCTCTCTGTCCTACTTGCTGCCTAGGGTCTGGAAACGAAGAAAAATAATTTCTTATTCTGGCCTTGGATGGTCACAAATTGCTTCTACCTTTTGCAGTAAAGCAACATGAAGCCTTTGAATCTCAGATATTTAAAATGACCTCCAAGTTGTCAGGGAGGTTTTGAACTCTAGAAGTGAGTTATTTTTTGAGAGAAAGGACACTAATATCAGTTGTTCATAGTGTGTTTCTGAATTATGTATATCTCCTGAGAATACAGTTTTGAAAACAGATATTACATAGGAAAAGAATTGGTCATTTTAATTCTAGTTTGCTCACATACTTCAGCCACCACAAAATCTACACGTCTTCAGAAATTATAGTATTCTCTCACTTGCAATCGCCGAAATTGCCAGAATTCACTATTAGTCTCCACAGCTGTGTTTAAACTCTTCCATCAATGAATGCATTATTGTGAAACTACTTTGCTTCCATGAGGCATTTTTTTTCCACCTTGGACCCCCCCAGCCAGCCATGATTTCTTGTCAGAAACCAAAACACCACAATGCCTTTGTGGATGGACAAAATGGACAAGTTTAGCCTTTTGTTCCAAGATAGTGAACAAAAACTGTTCACCTATGCCAGCACTTTGTGGTGCATGGTTGATATGGTTTGTGATAGTACAGGGCTGGTAGCTGTAAAGAGTCTGTTAGGAGCCAGGAATAGCAGCACTTCCTTGCTATGTTAGTGTGGGACCACTCTTCCATAGACTTCTTCACTTTTCTTTATTAGGTCTTTGCTGTAGCTGCTGCTATTAGGTCTTTCCTGTAACATTGGTCTGCTCACACTTCTGTATCTCTGAGTTTAGGGGTATGGTGACTATTTTATTGGCTGCACAGAGTCTCTGGGCAGAAGCCCTCAGACTTGAGAGGAAAACTCAGGGGAGATTGCTAGGATCATTGGGGATGACTGCTCTAGGAGGAAGGAATGGGTGAAGTAATCACATTGATGCATGTTCCTGAAGAGCCGAGCCCTTAGACCTCAATACCAGGTAAGGATATCTTTCCAGGAAGAATGGAAACAGTCTAGGGACCCCAAAGATCTTTCTTGTATTCACCTTTTGGCCTTTTGTCATGGTATGAAGTTGCAAGTCACTGTCTGAGGGGTTGGCATAGGTCTCATAAAGCTGATGCATTCTATCTCCGAGATATGTCTGACCCTTTTTGTGACCAAGCCCTTACCAGATCAGCAAGCAGTGTCAGTCAAGATGAATTAAAAAAAAAAAAAGAAGAAAATTCCCTTCAGATAATTCAGTCTCTTTCAGAAGTCTGAAATGCAGGTGTAGCCAATGTGGGGTGTGTCACTAGAGAAGGCACACCTGAGGGGATTAGGATTTTCTCCATGCAGCTGCATATCAGCTCAAGCAAAAATCAGTCATTTGAACATAGAACACTTAGAACATAAACCCTCATATAAGAGAGGGGAATTTACACATTTAAAAGCTAGGATTATTTGATACTCACCTGACATCAGAGCAAAGGGACAACTGATAGCTTAATCATAGGGAAAAGGGAGCAAGTACAACCAATTTCTTCAGTGTGAAGAAAGTGATTTTTTTTCCTCCCTTGGTATTCTACTGTTGAGAATAGCCCACTTCCACCTTAATTGAATTGTCTCGTTAGCACTGACCCCCCACTTGGTAAGGCAACTCCCATCTTTTCATGTATTGTGTATTTATACCTGCCTACTGTATTTTCCACTCCATGCATCTGATGAAGTGGGTTTTAGCCCACGAAAGCTCATGCCCAAATAAATTTGTTAGTCTCTAAGGTGCCACACGTACTCCTCATTGTTTTTGATGATACAGACTAACACGGCTACTTCTCTGAAACCTCTCACTGATAAGGTTTCTCAATATACATCTGAGCCCAGCACAGTGCGAGAAAAATGACCTCTCCTTCCTTATTACCACAGTGCTGATAACCGCTGGCCAGAAACAGAAGGACAAAAGATATTAAATTGTCATCACCTCTTGCCAAGATGCTATTCCATGAATTTCTTATTTTTTTTTAATCAGGACTTTTTTTTTTTTTTAATTAAAACTGGCTTTAAAAACACATTAGTAGAAAATGTTTTGGGCAAATTAGAAAAAAAAAAAAAGACAAATCTTTTAACTTGAACAAAGACATTTTAGGGGAAGAGATGGCATATTTCTTGTTGCAGTAGAATGTAATTTAACATGACAAAGTTATAAACCCTAGAAAACATCTGATCCTTAAATACAGTCCTATTGTGTTGCTGTGCTATAAATATATGCTGTGCACTGACGGGATGCATTTTTGTAAAAGCTGCTCTCTAGCAACTTGTAATATGCTGTAAAATGTGAGACCATATTTACTAGATCTTTCTTTATATTTAGAAGTTAATATACCCTTCCAGTTTTGCTGAAGATGATTTTGTTGAGCTACAGTTCAATTTGGCTATCTCTTGGCTAGTGAGATAATATACATACTCTGTCACCCAATGCTACATTAACTTGGGGCTGTGAATCTTGTCAGCATGACAAATATTACTTTGGCTAGACCAATACCAGGAATGATAGATGACCTTGATAATGTAAATTTTGATCACTGCCTTACATTTCTAGCTAAGTTAAAATAAGGTCAGGAAATCACAGCACCATTGATCACATGTTATAAATTGACAGAAATGTGGGTTTTTTTGGAATATAATTTCCCTTCCCCATTGAAAAACTGGCAGGTTTTATTTATGAAATGGTTAAAAGAGTCAAATTTTGAGATGGTGCTAAAGATTTTTTAAACTGGGATACTTTTAGGTAAATCCCACACAAGCATATCATTAATTTTCTAAAATATATGTAAGAATCTCTGCCTCAGTTGGTTCCATGCTTCCACTTAGCAGTGAGCTGAGGTATTCCTCTCGACCTCAGAATTTCCCAACACCCCTGGGCTTGTTGTCCATACCTTGCTTGAGCAAGGTTCCTCCCAGCCTCCCTGATGGGAGAGGGGAGCTTCTTAATCTCTGATAGTCCCTCCAGGCATGGTGGTAACAAACCAGGCACCCAGTTCAGTCTCTCCCCTCTGGCAAGGTCTCTTCCCTCAGACCTTCAGTGCCCAAAAGGGCTGTTCACCCTGTTAGGTAGAGTTTTTCCTGCCCTTTGCCTCTGTACCTGTGGGGTTTTCCCTCCTGGTGCTTGTTAGTGTCTGCACCACCCAGCTCTCCAGTAGCACACGTTCCTCCTACAATTCCTATCACACCCCCTTATCTGGCTGGAGGGGAGACTTTTAACAGGTTCTGGCAGGCCCTTGGTTGGCCCCAGGTGTCCTAATTAACCTAGAGTAACCTCTGTTAAGTTACTAAGGAAAAAAGAACCTGCTTATGGTGGGGCTAACACGTTGACATTCCAGGACCCTCTTCAGGTGTGGAGTTGCTGCTGCTGGGCCCAGAGCTCTTTCGCTTCAGATTCTTGTCTGGGCCGGACCCCCTCTCTCTGCTATCTGGCCGGTGGAATCCCTGGTTGCTGCTGCTCCTTGGGGGGAATCTGCTGGCCTGCTGCCTGGAGGAGGAGTGAGGGAACCCACCCCTACTCTTGCTGCCACCACCTGAAGGGTCCCTCCTGCCTGGTTGTCAGACTGCCTGCTGGTGCTGCTGCCCGTGCTTCTTGGGAGCCTGCTTCTGCCATGAGGAGGAAGAGGAGGACCTTTGCTGCTCGGGAAGCATGCAGGAACCCTGCAACACCTGCAGGATACCATGGAGGGGCTCACTGCTGGACTCGGTGACTGTTTCCATCTCTGCTCTTGTGGTGGAGGTAATAACTGTTACTGTGGGGACATGGGGGGATGGCATAGAGCCTGGTCCATATGTCCCCCCATCCACTTACCATCTGCCACCTACCACCCAACCTACTATCTGCCTCCTCTCCTTACTCCAGGACTCAGCTGCTTGTCTCGCCCCGCCTCCCCACCGCTTGGGCCTGTAGCAGCAGCAAACACAGACTGAGTTTTTGCAAGCACACGTGAGCACATGTCACATGCCTCCATTCCCCTTGGACTGACCCTTACCTCTCCTGCTGCCTTCGGCTGGTGGACTATCCCATCCTCTGCTTCCCCCACCCTCAGTCCCTTGCAGCAGTTTGCACCCTTTTCCCTTGCTGCCTGCCCCCTACTGCCTATTCCCCACCCTTTTTGCCCTAGTCCCCAGTTTGTTTGCCTGCCTCACCCTTTGTCCTCGTGAGTCTAGTTGTTTGCCTGCTCCACCCTGGTCCCTGGATGATTGTTAGTTTGCCTGCCCTGCCCTAACCCCTGAAGCTAGTCCTTTGGGTTTGCCTATCCTGGGCATGGTTTGTTTCCAGCCCGTTTCTTTTCCCCCTTGACCTCCAGTGTTCCCTGCCCCCTCAGTTGGCCCCTTGCTCCATGCACCCATGTCCGTCCCCCTCCCCCACACTTGAGCACCTTTCCGTTAAGCTCACTGTTCACGTCACCCCCCAATTATGATATAGTCCTTCCCTTTTCCCCAGTGCAGCCAGAGGAGCCGGTAATCTCACCTTGTGTCGGTGATAACCCCCTCCTTCCCTGCCCTGATAGGTGCCCCCGTGCCCTCCCCCCGTCTCTTGGCACCCTCCTCTTTCACCTGCAGCCTAGCAGCGAGGAGCAGTCAACCCTTCCCTTCCCCTCCCTCCCTCCAGTGTTCGTTCCCATCCCCATTAACCATGGTGGGGACAAAGGTGGGTGAGGCCCCTCGGGTTGACTCTATGCTCCTCCTCCCCCTGTCCCGCCCCCCCCCCCACATGGTCACCATCTCAGCCACTGCTTCTGGACTGCCTGTCATCGCCCCCGCTGGAGCACTGGCGGCAGCAAGCACAGGGGTGGCCTCAGTTGCTGCCCTGCCTCCTGTCCCCTCTAACTCTGGGGGAGCCCCCACAGCCAGCAGGAAGGGCCAAGGGACTACAAAGGGCAAATGCCCCACCAAGAAGGCCAAAACCTCTGTGGTAGGGGCTGCCCCCGCTGACATGGCCCTGCCATCGGTGACCGCATCCGTTCCTCCTCTCTCTAGTATTCTCTTCATCAGCTCTGGCGGTGCCCCTCCCCTGGCCCCCACGGGAGCCTGGGGCCTGGAGATGGGGCCCGGAGCCAGAGCCCGAAGCCCTGCCACCGCACAGCTAAAGCCCTGCAGCTGGATTCTGCCATCTGCCACTCCAGGGCTGAAGCCTGACCCCACTGCCCCTGGGAAGATGGTGAACTCACTGGCTGGCTGCTCCTCAAGTGTTTGTGTCTCCAGAGGGGGACAGGGGCCAACCTCCGCTGGTGGCCCCAGGGGAGGGGCCATTGCTTTGCTCCTCACCACCACCCGCAATCACCGCCTAGGAGGCTGGGGCTGCAAGAAAATCCCCTAGTGGCCACATGCAGCTACGGTGACCACATTTTAAAATGCTGGCCCAACCTGTTCTCTGTTGTTTCAGGACTTTAATTGGGGTAGGGTGGGGAGGACAAGTAGAGTACTCTCCCAAACTCCCCCCTTTAGAGAAGACAAAATGAGACACGGCTCAAAGGAGATTGTGCATATTTGCAAAATGCATTCTCTGCATATTTGTAATGCATGCTCTGCTATTTCCAATGGGCTCCTCAAGCTGCCTTTGCAACCATAATTTTGTCCCTTGACAAATATGGCTTAGAATACATTCTTTAAATACATGGCCACATACCGTTTTTTCCATATGACTCTTGACTTCAGTCAGTGCACAGGATGGATGTTGAATGAGGGCAAAGGGACCATTGCAGTAATTAAATTGCTTTTGCATGTCCATGCTATGGTCCTCATATTGATAGTGTGTCCTCATTAGCAGCGCTTGCATCAATGCAGAGAGCAGTGGAACTTGCCAGTGCCTCATGGGAGCAAATGAATTGCATAGCGGTGACTGGGAACACAGTTTCAATGTCCCATGATGCGATTTTCTTCATCCCATAATTTTATTTGCATCCTATGATGATTTGTGCCTCTTTTCAAAAGCCATGAAACTCCGTGCATATGCCATCTCTGTGAGGAGCATGGATCCTGCACAGCTCTGCATTATTGTGATGAGTGTTGTGTGCACAAAGCACCTAATTCTGCAGTATTTGCAGAGCCACCAGAGGAACCATGAGGAACATGATGATTTCTTGAAGGCTAGCTTGCTTGTGGGACATAGAAAGGTGGTTGTTGGCACTCAAGGAACAGCTGCAAACAGTGGAGCACCGGTTCTGGGCCCAAGAAACAAGCATTGGCTGGTGGGATCACATCATTATGCAGTTATAGAATGATGAGCAGTGACTGCAGAACTTTCAGATATGCAAGGATTCCTGGAATTGTGTTGTCATAACTATAAAGGGAAGGGTAACAGCTCTCCTGTGTACAGTACTATAAAATCCCTCCTGGCCAGAGACTCCAAAATCCTTTTACCTGTAAAGGGTTAAGAAGCTCGGGTAACCTGGCTGACACCTGACCCAAAGGACCAATAAGGGGACAAGATACTTTCAAATCTTGGGGGGGGGAAGGCTTTTGTTTGTGCTCTTTGTTTGGGGGGTTGTTCACTCTTGGGACTGAGAGGGACCAGACATCAATCCAGGTTCTCCCCATCTTTCTAAACAAGTCTCTCCTATTTCAAACTTGTAAGTAAACAGCCAGGCAAGGCGTGTTAGTTTTCCTTTGTTTTCTCAACTTGTAAATGTACCTTTTACTAGAGTGTTTATCTCTGTTTGCTGTACTTTGAACCTGAGCCTAGAGGGAGGTCCTCTGAGCTCTTTAAGTTTGATTACCCTGTAAAGTTATTTTCCATACTGATTTTACAGAGATGATTTTTACCTTTTTCTTTAATTAAAAGCCTTCTTTTTAAGAACCTGATTGATTTTTCCTTGTTTTTAGATCCAAGGGGGTTGGATCTGTATTCACCAGGAGTTGGTGGAAGGAAGGAGGGGGGATGGTTAATTTCTCCTTGTTTTAAGTTCAAAGTGGGGAAGCAGCCTTGACATGTGTGCAGAACTCATTCCAGCCCTCTGGTGCAGTGACACCAAAATGAAAGCTGCATTGACAGTGAAGAAACCAGTGGTGATCACTGAGTGGAATCAAGTTGGAGTTAGAAAATTCACCAGGGGGGCTGCTATGATGCAAGCTTGCAGGGCCATTAATCACATCCTGCTATGAAGGACTGTGATTCTGGGTAACATGCAAGACAGTGGATGGTTTTGCACCAATGGGCTTCCTGAACTGCAGTGGGGCTATAGATGGAACACTGTGATGCTGTATGATTGAAACATGATTATCCATATACTTAATATTGCCACTGTTAGACAATTGCAACAGATCTTATACAAAGTATGACATGTAAGGTATCAATGGAAAAGTTATGATTGACTGAGTGATTATCCTGCTTATATGCATGTATTATTTTTGTATCTGAAGTTATAAATATTGACTATATATTGGCATGCTACCCATATGCTATATTCCTGGGCAACTCCCACAAGGTACTTTACATGCAGTCTAGCCAGCCATTGTGAATTGACTATTCACGCTTGATTAGGCTAATTACCTTAATTAAAGGTAATTAACTCTCACAATGGGCCATAGAAGAAAATCATCCCACCCAGTGAGCCTTCCTGAGGATGCCTTAGCCAGAATATGTTTAATGGCTGCTCATATGAGTCATCAAAGCACGTAAAGGCACATGACTTGCTCATATGACCCTGGACTCCATCTTGTGCCAGTAATTTTCCACAAACTAAGACTGAGAGCATTCCCTTCTCATGGGAGAAGGTCTAATAGACCCTGGAAGCATCTCCATTCTGTCTCTTTCCTGCTCTGATCTCTGGACTTGCACTAAAAGGCACATATTGACTATGTACTGAGGACCTTCCAATCTTTTGGAAGTTACCAGAAACTTCACAAGCCAGCAGTCTGTAATATAATTGCTACAAACCTGATCCAAGAACTTTGCAATGATTGCATGTAGATTATTTCTTTGACCATTTAAACTCTGTTTCTTCTTTTTCTCTTATAAATAAACCTTTAGATATTAGCTACTAAAGGATTGGCAACAGTGTGATTATTGAGTCAGATCTGAGTTAAATATTGACCTGGGTGTGTGGCTGGTCTTTTGAGATCAGAAGTACCCTTTGTTTGATTAAATTGGTTTTCAGTAACCACTCATGGAAAAAGTCTAGTGTCTGGGTGGTGAAACAAGGTCTGGGATGCCTAAGGAAACTGAAGCTTGGACTTCTTTTTAACCAGTGTGGTGAGATAGAAGTTGATTTTTGTTGCTGGTCTGGTATATCTAATAATAGAATAACCACCAGTTTGAGGTGAGTCTGCCATATTTCTCAGCAGTTTGTCTTGAATCTGGCATTCTCAACTGTGACCCATTGAGCCATGGTGACACCCATATATCCCTATTGTGGCACCAGACCACCTTGCCACAGAGCGCTTCAACAGAAAGGCCTACTTTTCTATGGTATTGCAAGCACTGGTGGATCACCAGGGATGTTTTACCGACAGCAACATGGGAGGATGCATGATGCACACATCTTTAAGAACACAGGCCTATTCAGAAAGTTGCAAGATGGGACTTTCTTTCCAAACCAGAGTATTACCATTGGGGATGTTGAAATGCCACTAGTGATACTGGGAGACCCAGCCTACCTCTTACTGCCGTGGCTCATGAAGCCATACACCGGCTACCTCGACAGCAGTAAGGAGCACTTCAACTACAGGCTCAGCAGGGGCAGAATGATAGTTGAATGTGTCTTTAGCTATTTGAAAGGCTGCTGGTGCGGTCTACTCATGAGATTAAACCTCAGTGAAAAAAAATATCCCAATGGTTATAGCTGCCTGATGTATGCTTCATAATATCTGTGAAGAAAAGGGGGGAAAGTTTCTGCAGGGGTGGAGGGCAGAGGTGGAACATCTGTCTGCTGATTTGGAGCAGCTAGATACCAGGGCTAAAAGAAGATCTCAACGGGGAACTATAATGCTCAGGGTGGCTTTGAAAGACCATTTTAATAGTGAGCCACAGTAATGTATGTTGCGGTAGTGTGCTCTACCTGGCATTTTTTTTTTTTTTATTCCCCAGTATGAACCTTGTAATGAGTGTTCTGTGTGTAGTAATATAACAATGCAAATGCACCTATTGCTATTATCTGTGAATGATGTCACAGCCAACATATGTTGCAAATTAATAAAGATGAATTAAGTTTCCATAAACAGACTTTTATTCCGAACCCATGCAAACAGACATATTTGTAACTGAATGAAACTTTATAAATACATGGGAAAGAACAGTTATATTTATTTCGCAAACATATACACCAACCGTGTCTCTCTTAGGTTCAGTACAGGTGGCTATGATTATCTGTACTCTCCTTGGGGGTGGAGTGGTAGGGGTAGTGCAGCGGCCATGGACATCACGTGGAATGTGGGTGTGTACGGAGGTCCAAGAATGCAGTTCTCTAAGGGCTGCAAAGGGAGGCAAATGCAGGTCTGTTGAACATGAAGGTCAACAAGAGTCTCCAGAATGTCTGTTTGCTGCTTGAGAAGCGCTAGCATCTCTTGCTGCACATCTCTCTCCTTTTCCTGTGCTTTTCTCCTCTCCACTCTATCCCTGTCCATTCTCTCTGCGAGTGTGATCCTACAAGCCCTGTGCTCAGTATACAAAGCACCAGAGACTTGCAGGATCTCTTGGAACATGCCAGCCCATGTCCTCTACCTTCTCCTCCCTGTCTGGCTGAGCTGCTCCACTGGTGTGGATAGAGACACCCTCAAGGCCACATCTCCAGCTGCAAAAGATACAATTCACAGGGTGAAAATACTGTCATGAGTATACATGTCATGAGACAGGAATATACTGTCATGAGTATATTCAAAAGATTGGTATACTTGGTATACTGAACTCACTCCCCTTGATCCACACAAGTTACAAGCACTACATTCTAATTTCTCCTTTGGATTCAGAGAGCATTGCGGCACTCCCAGCCATTTTGAATATGGCCGGGGGAGGGGGGAGTTGGGACAATAAATGGTGTGGGGTAGCTCACAGGCATGAGTATATGCGGATAGGACAACTGAACTGAATACTGGCATTGTTTTCCACAGGCAGTGTGTAAGCAAAAGCCTAATGGGAAAAAATTGTCTCAAGTAAAATTGTACTCCATTTTACTTATTTTGCTTTATACTCCATTTTGCTAGCTTTAAATTAGTAAAAAGAAATTGTAGCCTTAAATTAGTAAGAAAAAATTGTTCTGAGTTTATTCTTTACTGATTGTGTTAATAAATGTTCTTAAAATAATAAGTTTTATGACTGTAATTGCCTTATTTACTGTTTGTTGTGAGTAAAAAATGTATGGTAACTAACTGAAAAAAAACAGCTAGGCCGGATGGTCAAAAGGGAATGGCGAAGTCGAGAGGTGCCAACTTTCACCGGGATGGCAGATTGACAACCCTAAAGCAAAGGCATACACCCCAAGGACACGATAAAGAGTGGAGCCAGAGGAATGAGATAAAAAACAGCTGCAGATAACTCCCAGTAACAACCCAAATAATGCTGATTGGAGCAATCTTAAACAGCTCCAGTGTAACACAGCAAGGTCCAGAAACTTGTGTGGGAACTTATTACTATAAAAGAAGGGTGGGTTGCCCTGGGACTTTGGGTTCGTTCTGCATCAACATCGGAGCTTCGAATGCATTCGACAGAAGCCCAGCTCCCCTCCCTCGTGTGCAGTTTCAGCTGGCCACTGGAACTGACTGAGCAACACTAAAGACTGGTAACTATAAAATCCAGCTGCAGAATCTTTTGAGGGGTGTGTGTGTGTGTGTGTGTGTGTGTGTGCAAATGAAAGCATGCTGATTTTAATGCTTAAATTGTACTCTCAGTAAACACGGCATATTACCTTATCCCCTTTATGTTATAAGCATAACAAGTGGTGATTTTAGTTGATATCTCACTCCTGAGGATAATGGAGGCTGAAAGGGAACAGTTCATGTACATGTCCAGCTACAGACTGGGTCCATATGCTGCTAGCCTGCATGCTGCAGTGATGTCTGCTGAAGTAATTGCTGAGTGATGTGGGAAAGTGTCCTACCGCAGCAGAAGAAATAAGGCAGCCCTCCCCAGAAACATTTGGCAGAGGATTGCAGACTACCTCCAGGAAAGTTTACTCAAGATCTTTATGGAGGACTCACGGGGCATCCCGGTTCATACAAACAAACTGTTCTGAAGGGCCCCCTCACCGCAGCTAGACAGAGGAATGAGAAGCAGATAGCGACTCTGCCTCTACTTGTTATTTCACTACCTCTTCTAGCATGATTAAAAAAGAGTAAATGAACAGATGTGTCCCTGCAATATCACATCAAATTGCATACTTACCAGAGGTTCCTTCTCCTGCATCAGGCTCACCCATGCTGGACTGTAGCGACTGGTTCAACTGTCTGGAGTCAAAAACAGGTCTTGGCTCACTGTGCCACTGAATCCCCTGGTCACTTGTCCCCCATACTCCCCCTCCTCCTTTTCCTCTCCCAGTACCTCCTCCTCACTGTTCACTCCAGGGGCCTGTGACTCCAGCTCTTCCCAAGTATCCACAGGGCTCTTGGGGGTGGAGGTGGGGTCTCTGCTGAGAATAGCATGCAGCTCTTTGTCAAAGCAGCATATCTGTGGCTCTGCACCAGAGTGACTGTTAGCCTCCCTTGCCTTCCAGTACGCCTGCTGAGGCTCCTTGGCATTCATTCAACATTGCTGTGGGTCCCTCATGTAGCCCTTCTCCCCCATGCCCTGAGTGATCTGCTCATAGATATCGATGTTTCAATGGCTGGATCAGAGCTGGGCCTGCACAGCCTCTTCTCCCCACAGACACAGGGGATCCTCTACCTCCTGTATACTCCAGGTAGGACTGAGTCTGCAGCTTGGAGCTGGAATGGTCAGCTGGGCAGTTGCTAGGTGAGCTCTCCATGCCGAGCAAACAGGAAATGGAATTTCAAAAATTTGCACTGCTTTAAAAGATATGGGATGTATAACTGTGTACTTGTCTTCATGCAGCGGAGTCCAAAATCGTGACCAAAACAGTCACAGTGGGTCATTGGGGGACACCTCCTAGAGGCCACTAAAAGTCGATGTAAGTAACCAAAGTGTCTACACTGACACTGCATTGCACTAACTACATTAATCTAAGTGATACACCTATCATGGAGGTGGAGTTACTAAGTGAGTATAGCAGGTGAATTACTTCAGTGGGAGCGACATTTTAGTGTAGATGCTGTGACTTTACCCTCTGGTGTTATCTGGACCAGTGATCTGCTAGGTCACTCCATTTCTTGACTCTGGGAGCCAGCCTTACCCTGCTCTGCTGTGAGAACCCCCAGTCCTGGGCTGTTCACATACACCCTCTGGCATGTAAGCTGCTCCTTGGATTGTGCAACCGAATGACACTAGCCAATATCCCCGGTCCCAGACACAACCCTAGGAACCTCTGTCTTGCAGTGTCCAGTTATCCCCACTGGACGCTGAAAGCTTATATGAGTTCGTCAATTTAACAAATAAATTGATATGTACCAGGCTGGTTATCCCAAGGGGAGTCTCTGACATACTTGAAACCAAACGCACTGCTTCAGGTAGAATAAATAAACAGATTTATTAACTATGAAAGATAGATTTTAAGTGATTATAAATCAAAGCATAACAAGTCAGATTTGGTCAGATGAAATAAAAGCAAAACGCATTCTAAGCTGCTCTTAACACTTTCAATGCCCTTACAAACGTAGATGCTTCTTACCACAAGCTGGCTGGTTGCTCTTCAGCCAGGCTCGCCCCTTTGATCAGCGCTTCAGTCGCCTGGTGTGGTGTCTATAGATGTAGGTGCAAGAGAGAGAGAGAGCATGGCAAACGTCTCTCCCTTTTATCATGTTCTTTCTTCCCTCTTTGCTTTGCCCCCCACCCGCGCTTCAGAGTCAGGTGAGAATTACCTCATTGCAGTCCAAAACTGGCCAAAGGAAGTGGTGTGACTCTCTCAAGAGTCCAACAGATTCTTTTGTTGCTGCCTAGGCCAGCGTCCTTTGTTCCTGTGAAGCTGTGCTGGGTTTGTCCCATACCTGCGCTGATGAGGTGTGAGCTGCTCTCTAATCTTGGAGAGTTTTTGCCTGGGCTTATTTTAAGCCATGAGGATACATTTTCAGCCTCATAACTATATACATAAAATTATAACCTATACCATTACTGTAACATTACTATAACAACAATGCTCAGTGCATCATGAGCCTTCCAAAGACACTCAACATGACAAACTTTGCATTGGATACCACACAATCATTTTACAAGGATGAACATGGGGGTGCTGGGTGTTCCCCCGAGGTACAGAGTGTCACAGACACTTACAAAGTTAGGTTGACATAAATTTCCTTGCGTTGACCTAACTCTGTACTGTAGACCAGGCCACAGACAAGGTGATATGATATAGTGAAAGAGGGGCAAGTGCAGGATCAAAGAAGAATAGATAGTCCTTTGCTGAGACACTTGCCTGGGAACTATGATAATTGGATTTCATCTCTGCCTCTGCTACATACTTCCTATTGTTAGTAGATATCAAACCCGCTACCAGTCTTTTATATATTAACCAGAAACCTTTATGTATCTAAACAAAGTGTTTTGGATCTATAAAATATAGCTTTCTGTTCCTATCAAAGTGAAAAGTTCTTTGTACTTAGACTGAACCATAGTAGGGTGACCAAATGAAGGAATGTGGATAATCTTTTACTTTGACTCTGTTGACCTATGGAGAATGCTGTCCACTTATTCAGAGAGGCAACTAAAAAAGGATGCCTGTCAGTGCAGTTGGATGTTGTAATGAACAAGACCGTGTGATAGATAAGGGTTAGTATTAATCCAAAAATATGGTCTCTGACTGATAAGGGATATTTGTTATTGCAAATGTTTTCTGTGATTTGTGAAATAATGATCCATTGAAAGATGTTTTTAACTCATTAGGAATTACTTGTTGCTACAGATGTTTTTAATAATAATGATTGGGTTAAAAACCCCTTTAGTTTATAAATCATGTAAATTAAGATTACATATGGAGCTTCTTTTATGGTATCTGGTAAATTGAGATATTGAAAACAGAACACATAGTGTGATCAACTGTGGGAAAATAGCTTTTCCTTCCCCACAAAGGAATCTCTTTGTCTCACATTCTATAAAAGGAAAGAGTTTTTAATTTAAACTGGAAGTGGACTAGCTGCTATTGCTTCACCTGTTACAGAGGGTTTGGTAAAGTATGATTTTCTTTCTGTATTCTGTATTGTGTTATATTAAATCTTTGACTAATAATCTCTGATTAAATTATTCCAAGTGAGGTGATTATCCGACAATCTTGTATTATTATTATCATTCAATTTGAACATGTAACACTGCAATACTGGATGAGTCACTACAAAGAAAATTTTCTGAAGTTGCCACTAATGTGCATTCCTCTTTTTCGGGGTGCTCATCTAGGGCTGTTTTTCAAAAGTGCTTCGCACTCACTACTCCACATGACTACAATGGAAGATGTTGGTTCTCAGTATCTGGGCACCCAGTTATTGATGAACCCCAAATTAGTGGAAATTTTGCAAATTTTTGCCTCAATCTGTGTCTCAGTTATTCATCTGTAAAATGATGATACTAGTCCTTTCCACCTTCACAGAGATATGGTGAAGATAAATGCACTAATATCTGTGAAGTGCTCACACACATAATGTGATGATGAGAATGAAGAAATATTAAATCCTTATTCAACTCTGGGTTTTATTATTAGATTAGATGCTCCCATGCCTTGTGACATGAGACAACCTAGTATTTCCACATCCATCTGTCTAGTGCCATATTTCTTGCTCCATTATAGTCTGTTTCCAAAACAATGACATCTTTCTTAGTGGTTTTCTTATACGTCATATGTTTTCCTTGTTCTGTCTTCCACTAAGTGATATCCATCAAGGGCTTGTCTGGGAGTACAGTGTTTTTGGGTTTGTTTGTTTGAGGTTTTGTAGAGTTTTTTTTTTTTTTTTGGACATTTATATAACATGCCCAAATCATTTCAGACTTCTTTCTCAAATCATTGAGTTTGGGTAGTTTGTAATAAATAAACTATGGGGCCTCACAATGAATGATAAGTATATAAAAGGGAGAGAGACAAGATAGGTGAGGTAATACCTTTTACTGGACCAACTTCTGTTAGTGGAAGAAACAAGATTTTGAGCTTCACGGAGCTATTCTTCAGTTCTGGAGAAGGAAACAGTAGTGTTCAAGCTAAATACCAGCTGGGACAGATTGTTAAGCATAAAGTGTTCACACATATTGAAGGAGACCACTTACAATGAAGTGGACAATTAACACCGCTGCAGTCAGTGGAGCGTTAGTAGGCAGCAGGGTATGTTACAAATTGTTGTTTGGGTCATAAAACCAGTTTCTTTTAAGGCCATGTTTTTTAGTGTGCAGTAGAGTTGTGAATTTAATTCCCAGCCTCTTCTTTTCAAGGTGTTTGTACAAGTTTCTTTAGAGGACTAGGACTGAGAGGCCAGATGTGGCCCACAATTGATAGGGTGTTTGTCTTTTATCATTTTTTAAGATAATTCATTCAAGAGCAAGGTGATTGTTTTTTATTTTTTTATAAAAGTATAAAAATGAGGTATTGATCAGCTGCCTCACCATCTTGTGCACTGGTGAGACACAGGTCCTGCAGCGTTGGGGTAGGAGGGATGGAAACATATATGATCACGTAATTAAAGAAAAGGGTCAGAAATAAGTTTCATGGGCAATATTGATTCTGGCATTTCCCAACTTCTGAATGTTTGACTTCACAGTCATAATAGGGCTGTCAATTAATCCCAATTAATATTTGGGATTTTTTCCTACATGTTCATATATATTGTATTCTGTGTTATAATTGAAATCAAAGTGTATAGTATTTTTGCTTACAAATATTTTCACTGTAAAAATGATAAACAAAAGAAATAGTATTTTTCAATTCACCTCATACAAGTACTGTAGTGCAATCTCTTTTTCGTGAAAGTGCAACTTACAAATGTAGATTTTTTTTTGTTACATGACTGCAATCAAAAACAAAACAATGTAAAACTTCAGAGCCTACAAGTCCACTCAGTCCTACTTCTTGTTCAGCCAATCGCTAAGACAAACAAGTTTATTTACATTTATGAGAGATAATGCTGCCCTCTCCTTATTTAGGTCACCAGAAAGTGAGAACAGGCATTTGCATGGCACTTTTGTAGCCAGCATTGCAAGGTATTTACGTGCTAGATATGCTAAACATTTGTATGCCCCTTCATGCTTTGGCCACAATTCCAGAGGACATGCTTCCATGCTGATGATGCACATTAAAAAAATAAGTGTTTATTAAATTTCTGACTGAAGTCCTTGGGGCAGAATTGTATGTCCCCTGCTCTCTTTTACCCGCATTCTGCCATATATTTCCTGTTATAGTAGTCTCGGATGGTGACCCAGCACATATTGTTCAGTTTAAGAACACTTTCACTGCAGATCTGCCAAAATGTAAAGAAGGTACCAATGTGAGATTTCTAAAGATAGCTACAGCACTTGACCCAATGTATAAGAATCTGAAATGCCTTCCAAAATCTGAGAGGGATGAAGTGTGGAGCTTGCTTTCAGAATTCTTAAAAGAGCAATATTCAGATGTGGAAACTACAGAACCCAAACCACCAAAAAAAGAAAAATCAACCTTTTGCTGGTGGCATCTGACTCATAATGAAAATGAACATGCGTCGGTTCGCACTGCTTTGGATTGTTATTGAGCAGAACCCTTCATCAGCATGGACGCATGTCTTCTGGAATGGTGGTTGAAGCATGAAGGGATATGTGAATATTTAGCACATCTGGCACATAAATATCTTGCGACGCCAGCTACAACAGTGCCATGAGAACATCTGTTTTCACTTTCAGGTGACATTGTAAACAAGAAGCAGGCAGCATTATCTCCTGCAAATGTAAACAAACTTGTTTGTCTGGGCATTTGGCTGAACAAGAAGTAGGACTGAGTGGACTTGCAAGCTCTAAAATTGTACATTCTTTTATTTTTGAATGCAGGGGGGGTTGTACATAATTCTACATTTGTAAGTTCAACTTTCATGATAAAGAGATTGCACTACAGTACTTGTATTAGGTGAATTGAAAAATACAATTTCTTTTGTTTTTTTTACAGTGCAAATACTTGTAATAAAAAATAAATATAAAGTGAGCACTGTACACTTTGTATTCTGTGTTGTAATTGAAATCAATATATTTGAAAATGTAGAAAACATCCAAAAATATCTAAATAAATGGTATTCTATTGTTGTTTAACAGTGCGACTACTTGCTTGACAGCCCTAAATTGTAAACTTCTTTTAACATAGCTTTTTTGCATGATTATATAGTTTTGTCATGTCAATGCTACTGTTTGTATGGTGCCCTCTCTCCTCCTCACTTGTCCTAGAAGCAGGAGAAGCATTTTTTAAAATGGGGCAGAGGGTGATTTTTTCAGTTTGAAAGTGAAATATAAAGAGACCTTGGAAAATAACCCATACTACCATCTGTGAATCTAAAGCTAACTGGAAATCAATTGTTTTCAACCTGAAGTTATAAATTGCCCCAGATTCACTTAAACTATGTCCCCATCTTTCCAAAATATTTATGAATGTCAGTGTACCTGGGATGGGGCTTGGGCTTGTAACAAATGCTAAATCATTTTGGTATGAAAAGTACAGCTCAGTCTGTATTTGGCAACACTCTATCCTCCCAGGAGTAAATCACCCCTTTACAGGATGCATGCTGTCTCTGGCTGTGTTTCCTGATTTGAGTCTTGGTTTTTATTTTGAATGAACTTTTCTGCTATATGTCATGGATCCCTCCCCACAACATTACCATTAAGCTAGGATATGGGACTTTGGCAAGATGTAGTTAGGAAATGTATTATTCATTTAGAAAAGCTTTGATGCCAAAATAGTGTTTTGAGGATCACATGAAATGATTTAGCCAGGCAAATAAAAATAGAGCAAGCTCAAAAATACCCTTTAAGTGGTAACACTATCTATAATTAGCATCCACTAAACTGAATGAAGTATTCATGTTACAAACACAGCTTCATTTCACTGTTTTTTTTTTTTTTTTTGAAATGTCTCAGTCAATTGCATAGTTTTTATATTTCAATAATGAAATCATTGGGAAAAAGCAGCTATAAAAAAAAATTAAAATCCAGCACAATCTGGTGGATTTCAAACAGCCTGGGATGCTTTGGATGTGTTGTTGTTGTTTTTTAACCTTTTAAAAATATAATCCTTGCCATTAAAAATGGAAGAGAGCCTACAAGCTACATAGAGATCTCTTCTCCCACCACTGAAACACAGCTGCCTCTTGGATGGAATATTACAGTCCTCTAATAGGATACAGCAATGCTGTTCAGGTGTGAAAGGGAAGAATTCTTATTCAGTTAAAACTTCAGGGGTTTTTAGGTAGGCAGACAGTTCACCTGAATTGGAAATTGGTGAAGAGACATGGGCTAACTAGAGCATATCAGAAAAGTAGAATTTTATAAAAAAAAAAAAATAAATAAAAATTATTTCCATTTCACAGGGTTCAAAATAGAACAATCTTTTGTATTTACATACTGAAGGGGTGTTCATTTTTTCAAAATAATTATGAAAAAATGTCAATTGTTTTAAATTTTCGTTTCTCCCATTTTGCCACCAAATACAATAAAGATATATAATGCCCACAGTTGATAACACAGACACAGACCCATTTTTCCCCTCTTTACTTTTATATTCTTTCCCTCCTTTTCTATTTTACATCAACTTTGGAAAAGTTACACAACTGCAAACTGCAAGAGTTTTATTCTTCCCTTTGCTGCTTTATAACATTTCCAAAGTCGAGGAAACACTGAAATGTTACTGAGTGGATAAAAGGGGAAAAGAGAAAAAGAAGAAATGGAAAAACAGCCATACCCCAAATTTAGACATTCATACCTACTGCATTCAGTGGCAAAAAAAGATAAGAGGAAAAACAAAAGTCCAAAAATTTGAATGTTTTATTTTTCAAAAAGTGAAAAGAAATGAAAATTGTTGTATAGTTTCAGAAAAAAATAATCAAAAAGGATATTTTCCTACCAAAAAAAAAAATCATTTTTGACAAAATCCTTTTTGGGTGAGACAATTGTATTGATCAAAATAATTTTGACCACTTCTAGCTAATTTTTTACCTTAAAAGTTGTTCTGTTGGATTTATAATAGCCATAGATGGACTATTTTCAGCATCTACAATGTATCCATACTTGAGTTCTGGCTCAAAGGGAAGAGTGCTATTTACTGAACCATCAATACCATTTCCTGCAACACATGTGACCCTCCTTCAGTTGCAGTCCCAACACAAGGCAGCTTAAGCATTTGAGATCTGACAGGATCACAGTACAAGGTGGATGCCTTGGGCTTCTTGTACAATCTCATCCATTTCTTCTCTATACATTTCCTCTTTTTCAGTAACAGTAATGGCAGTTATTCTCCCAAGGCAAAACTCTTCACATCTTCATTTCCACCCCATCACAAAGCATGCTGTGTTCTGAGTATGTTTTTTATTTTGGTGAGAGCTTCAGATCCTAATTATCATAATAATCAGATGTTTTATGATCCCCAGTCACCTAAAGAGTTCTCATAGATCCCTGTAATAATCCTTTAACAATACTGACACACCATACCCCAGTCCCTTACTCAGTCTCTCCCTCCCTGCACCCTTTAGCTAAAGATATTTAGCTCTTGAAGCCTTTCCTCTTAAAAAAGACTTTTTAAATCTCCAGATAAACCTAATTACCAAATGGTATCCCCACAGCAATTTTATAATTTCAGCAATTTATCAATTTTATTGTATAGAAAGGTCTTATTTGAGGCATATTTTAGCAGTAATACACATCTAACATTTGAATATTTGACATATGGTCCTTCTCTAATGAAACAGAGAATTTTTAAATCAGATTATGGAATCACTCAAACAGGAAATTTTACTAGTTACCATAAAAAAAGCACTCATCACTTCATGACATCACATTGGTGGATTCTCCATTACATGAAGTCTTTAAATAAAGATTGGATGTCTTTCTAAAATAGATGCTATAGCTCGGTCAGAAGTTTTGGGCTTGATTAATGGGTGAAGTTTTATGGCCCACATTATGCAGGAGGTAAAAGTAGATGATCATAATGGACCCTTCTGGACTTAAATTCTGTGAATTATATAATGACTTTTAAAAGCCACACCCTATCCCCAACCTCTACTTGCCACTTAGCTTCCTTAGTATTCACATAACTTTCAAGTGCTTCCCCACACCTTTGATAAAACCTCTTGGCCTCCTCCACAGATGCAGAAGAAAATGAACTGAAATACCGGCCACACACAAATCCCATTAAAGTCAGTGGGAGCTGTGGGTGTTCAACATCTTTGAAGAATTAGGTCCCTAATCTATTTCCCCTCATTGTGAGTGTGTGTATGTGGGGTGGGGGTGAGGTATGTTTTAATAATGTAGTGACAAATTGCTACACAAATTCCACCACCTTCATAGAAGAATAGACACCTTTTCAAATAATTTGAGGATTTTTGCTACAATTCCTAATACAGGGAAATGAAAATGTAGGGCAGGAGAGGGAAGATTTTTTTTCCTGTATGTCCAATGCTGTGTGAAATTCAGAGTTTGTTTGATGTAAATTCCCCCCAAAATCACCTGTCAGCCCTTCTGGCCTGAGGTTCAACCTTCTCAAATGTAGCTTTATTCACAGTTTCATACAAAAAGTGACTTTTTCATAGAAATCATGTGAAAACAAAATGTCTATTTTTACTGCAAAGAGTTTTTTGCTAGAAAAATGCATCCATTTTTCCATATGCTCACTGAAAACTGTCTCATTTTCACATGAAAATTGGCTTTTTCTCTTGAAAATTTTGCATTACTTACTGTAGCAAGTCACGTTTGAGTCCATAACAAAACACAAAAAATCCTTGGGCCTGATTCTCCACTGTCTTGTACCTCATACAGTCATTTTATACTTGTGCAAAATACATATAAAATGTTAGCATTCTGATTTGAACTAAGTTTCTCCTGCTGAAGGGAGCTATCAAAGATGGCATTTATCCCTTCTGATTTGGTGTAAGGCAGTTCTTACAAGGGCAAATCTTACATAGATTCAAGGTGGCTAGCATGCCTGCATTCAGCTATTGGCATGTCAGTCAGCCCAGAACAACTGGTGGATGCATAGTCAATGGAGTGCTCTAGTGTAGACAAGCCCCTGAAAAGAGGTACCTTGACATCATCTCCTTTCCTAGACTTCCTGAAGCATGTAAAAATAAATACATAACCCATAACTGTAGAGATCTCAGAGCTACTTACTTTCTCTAAGTCTGTAGGGAATGGAACTGTTTCAAAATCAAAAAAAGGTGACTGTAACAGGGCTGTCTTAGTCCTGCCTCTGTGTCAGTCCACAAATTACAGAGTGACCCTTTTGCTGGTTCAACACCCTGGGCAGTTTATTTACAGTTACATCCCATTACCTTCACATCCTACCTAAGACTTTTCCCAAGCAGAGAAGAGCAATTTCACTCTCCCTCTTACTACCTACTTCCCCCCTATGTTCTTCCTTTCTGTGCCTATTTGTGGGATCTTGGCTAATGGCTTAATTGGCCTTTCTGCCCTGCCACGCCAACTAATTAGGCACAGCCTTGCATAGTCAGCTCCAACCTGCTTTGCCTGATTTGGACTGCTGTGAAGAGTGCTGACTCAGGCCTTTGTACCTACCACTCTGTCACAGTGACTAAGGTGCTGTGCTCCAACAAGTTTAGTACCTAATTTATATGCCACTCTTTCACCTCTTCT
The DNA here is from genome assembly GCF_002925995.2 of Terrapene triunguis. Classification (NCBI taxonomy): domain Eukaryota; kingdom Metazoa; phylum Chordata; order Testudines; family Emydidae; genus Terrapene; species Terrapene triunguis. Next base: position 8,220,040 of record NW_020664931.1, read on the forward strand.
TTCCTCACTCCCTCCAATGCCATAACCTACTCTGACCTTTGGTTTTCTACACACTTCAGCTATCCCATTCAGAATGATATTGTGACATACTGAACTGCAAATTATATTTCATTTCAGCATTCCAAATCTCTCACACACAAAATATAGGCATTTCAGATAACTCACTGATGTGAATTCCCATGTTTTCTTGGGGTTTGCTTTTCAAAGTGAGCCTAATGGAGGTCTTACAGTTTGCCTTGAAGAGGCAACAGTACAAAACTCACAAGCTAGACTTCCAGAACTTTAACATGTCTGTTTATCCGAGTTTGCTGGTGGAGTGAACAGTGTGCTTCAGCTCTTCTTCATACCCCAGTACCTGTCCCTTTTCTGGCCCACCCTTCTGGCAGATGAGTGATTCTCTTGAAGCAAATGTCAGTGCTGATTTGAGGATTTGGCACCTCTTAGACAAATGAATTTTTTTGCAGTCCAAAGTGCATGAAGCCTATAATTGCTATAGTACAATAGGTTGCTTGCCAGAGGCAGGCAAGTACTGTTATGATTCACAATGGAAGAAATATATCTGTCAGTCATAAAAAGGGTATTGTTTTATTGAAAAGTGATAAATATACACTTTATATCTATATATGTATATACACTCACAAACACATACATATACTGGAATATATATTCCCATATTTATATATGTTGAAGCGAGGAGGTATGTCTTAAATTGTCACATCAAATGACAATGGCATATAGATACATATATAACCAGAGGACACCAATAGCAGAGGAAACTGCTAGCCAATAAGGCCATTATATCTAGATTTCAAATAGCACTTTATTCATAAAATTGGGCCCATTTATAATCTATACTCCTCCTTAAAATTAAATCCAGAACTTTGTTAAAATGGCAGGTGTGATGGGCTGTCCCCCTTTAAGGTGCCACTTGATGTACTGGGATACCACTGAGACAGCTTGTTCCGCTAGCCTGAGCCCCCTTTACCCTGTCTTGCTGAGCCAGGCTCTTAAGCACACACACAGGCAGGGCCACAAACAACTGCAGAAAGGCACACACACTGAAATCAGCTCTGGGAAGACTCAGCTTAAGGGACTTGCCTCAGCACTCAGGTGTCCACCTCCCTTGGAGGGCAGACCCAAAGGTATATTGTCTTGTGCTACAGATATAAAGATCTGCACAGCGCAAGCTCATAAGAATTCGCCCTCAACGTAAAGTATGCACAGCTTCTCGCCCCCCACCCCCAGTTAGAAATTTCACAAACTGGGTTTAATAATAAACAAAAACAAGTTTGTTAACTATAAAATGCAGATATTAAGTATCAGGGATAGCAAACAGAACAAAGCAGATTACTAAGCAAATAAAACAAAACACGCATACCAAGCTTAAGATCTTAAAGAGACTGGTTTCAAGAAATAATTTCTCACCCTAAATGTTCTTTTAGGCACGTTGCAGAGTTTCTATAGCTTAGAGTTCCAGTTATCTCTTCTTATAGACTGGACCCCAGTCTCAGTCTGGACTCACCTCTGACTTTTCCCTCAGGTTAGTTTCTTTGTCTCTTCAGGTATTTTCAGCAGTCTTTCTTCTTGGGTGGGCAATGAAGGAGAGTCCTGTTTGCCTTACTTCCCAGCCTTAAATACGATTTACATAGGGCGGAAATCTTTTGTTTCCCAAACTTGACTTCCCCCTCTTGTTAGTGGAAAATTAATGAGCGAGTGCTGAGAGAATGCGGAATCAGTCAACTCTACGCTCGGCTGATGTGGCAACTCATGGTGGCAGATGCCATAAGGTAGTCGAGGGACATCTACATAGAACACATCCCTGGACATCGGCAATACCAGGAGGGATGAGCTGGAATGCCGATGAGAAGCGCAGTCAGGAAATACTTTCCTCATGGATTGTATTTTCTAAATGGACAACCAACCTAATTCTCAATTACTGAGGGACAATCTCCACAATTTCCACAACCAAATCTCTGTACTTTTCATGAGTGATGTACCTAAGTATTCGGATTCTAATATCTAAACTATATTGTTAAATCTATTCACCTAAATTTGGGTAATTGCTGATTATGTAGTCTATGTATCATATGACTTTTAAAACTAATTTTATATTTGTGAATAATCTAAGCACTATATCCAAATGTACAGACACTCTTTTCCCAACCTATGTATTATATATATATTTTTAACATTAGCTTTAATAAAATTTTTAAAACCAAGTGGCAGGACCACTTGACCTAGTGTCACAGCTACGTCCCAGGATGACTCTCAGGAAGGAGAGAGATTAGTATCTTCACAGTCTTGTTGTTTATTCCTAATGGCCCATCAAGGCTGATGGCCTGTTGTCTGGTGGGTGCTTCCCAAATACACACACAGTTGTAATTGTTACATAGTCAGTATTCCTATCTTTAGATACAGCAATGATACGTGCATACAAATTGGATAATCACATTCAGTAACTTATAACCTTTCCAATGATACCTTACAAGACCCATTTTGCATAAAATATATCTCAGTTATGCCATATCCATATCATAAGCATATTTCCATAAAGAATATGGAGTGTCATGCCAGAGCAGGTATACTTAATTTTTTTAAAGTGTTTGTAGTAGAGAAAATAATTCTAATTGAAACGCTGGCTTGATACTGATTAGCTTGAAACAATGCCGATTTCTAAATTCAACTACAATATACATTTTAAAAGTGAAGGTGCTAACTAGAATAGAAGATATGCTAGTAGCTTATTACTCTTGTAGAAGTCTTTTCAAACCTGGCTTTAGTCACAATCAAACAGGAGCTTGGTGGCATCAGTCTTACCACTGGGACCTATTTATTCACATAACAAGCCTGATGTAATCCCATTTAAGTCAGTAGGTATCTTTCCATAATTTCAGTGGGCTGTGTAAGACCCACATAAATCACTACAAATCTGTCAGAGGCATAGGATTGATATAGGAAGTGAGTTACAACTCAGTACTGAGGTGCATTTGAGAGGTGCGTGTAAACAGTATTTGCCTGTGCTGCCCCTGTTTCTAGCATGATTTAAGTCTCACTTTTTCTTGAAAACTAGAATTTACATCATAGTATTGTTGTGGCATGGAATACAGTCTTAATATATTTATGTATTACATAAATTAAGACAAATTGTATAATATGTATACGGTGTGCATACAAGGTACATTAAAATACAGAACAATACATCTCTAACATAACATTTGATATTTATTTAATAAAGCATAGCCCAAGGCTGTATGAGCAAGCAGTATATCATAAGAGAGTTGGCATTTTGTTCCATTATTTTAAAATATTATCACAGCTGCTTTGATGATAGATTACTGACCAGAAGCAGTACTGATTCACTCCACAGACCAAAAGATCTGAATTCTACCCTGATTTACACACACCACCAGTGTTCCAGGTGTAAATGAAGACAGAATCTGACCCAATGTTTGTAAATAGCATTAATGTATGTTGCTGATTGGCAATGTGTATACTAATTATAAATAATTTATTTTGAGGGCAGTAGCAGTAAGGATAACAAAGACCGTAATTTTAATTTTTAAGTCACTGCCTCTATGCACACTATCAATTTAATCAATAATAATACCTAGCTCTTAAATTTGGAGAAGATGAGAACATTTATAAAATGTAATATAACTTGCCAATAATTTTCCTTGACGTTATTGAAAGAAGATGTATGTTTGAATCAGACCTATTCCCAGATCTGTTGTTAAATGAATGGATCACTTCACGTGAAATTGCACAACTACTATCTGTAGTCTGTAACCTATCATTTAAATCAGCTTCTGTACCAAATGACTGGAGGATAGCTAATGTGATGCCAATTTTTAAAAAGGGCTCCAGAGGTGATCCCGGCAATTATAGGCCAGTAAGCCTGACTTCAGTACCGGGAAAACTGATTGAAACTATGGTAAAGAACAAAATTGTCAGACACGTAGATGTACATAATTTGTTGAGGAAGAATCAACATGTTTTTTGTAAAGGGAAATCATGCCTCACCAATCTACTAGAATTCTTTGAGGGGGTCAACAAGCATGAGGACAACGGGGATCCAGTGGATATAGTGTAATTAGATTTTCAGAAAGCCTTTGACAAGGTCATAAGAACATAAGAATGGCTGTACCGGGTCAGACCAAAGGTCCATCTAGCCCAGTATCCTGTCTACCGACAGTGGCCAATGCCAGGTGCCCCAGAGGGAGTGGACCAACAGGCAATGATCAAGTGATCTCTCTCCTGCCATCCATCTCCATCCTCTGACAAACAGAGGCTAGGGACACCATTCCTTACCCATCCTGGCTAATAGCCATTAATGGACTTAACCACCATGAATTTATCCAGTTCTCTTTTAAACGCTGTTATAGTCCTAGCCTTCACAACCTCCTCAGGTAAGGAGTTCCACAAGTTGACTGTGCGCTGCGTGAAGAAGAACTTCCTTGTATTTGTTTTAAACCTGCTGCCCATTAATTTCATTTGGTGACCCCTTGCTCTTGTATTATGGGAATAAGTAAATAACTTTTCCTTATCCACTTTCTCCACATCACTCATGATTTTATATACCTCTATCATATCCCCCCTTAGTCTCCTCTTTTCCAAGCTGAAGAATCCTAGCCTCTTTAATCTCTCCTCATATGGGACCCGTTCCAAACCCCTAATCATTTTAATTGCCCTTTTCTGAACCTTTTCTAGTGCCGGTATATCTTTTTTTAGATGAATGAGGAGACCACATCTGTACGCAGTATTCGAGATGTGGGCGTACCATCTATTTATAGAAGGGCAATAATATATTCTCAGTCTTATTCTCTATCCCCTTTTTAATGATCCCTAACATCCTGTTTGCTTTTTTGACCGCTTCTGCACACTGCGCGGACATCTTCAGAGAACTATCCACGATGACTCCAAGATCTTTTTCCTGACTTGTTCTAGCTAAATTAGCCCCCGTCATATTGTATGTATAGCTGGGGTTATTTTTTCCAATGTGCATTACTTTACATTTATCCACATTAAATTTCATTTGCCATTTTGTTGCCCAATCACTTAGTTTTGTGACATCTTTTTGAAGTTCATCACAGTCTGCTTTGGTCTTAACTATCTTGAGCAGTTTAGTATCATCTGCAAACTTTGCCATCTCACTGTTTACCCCTTTCTCCAGATCATTTATAAATAAGTTGAATAGGATTGGTCCGAGGACTGACCCTTGGGGAACACCACTAGTTACCCCTCTCCATTCTGAGAATTTACCATTAATTCCTACCCTTTGTTCCCGGTCTTTTAACCAGTTCTCAATCCATGAAAGGACCTTCCCTTTTATCCCTTGACAACTTAATTTACGTAAGAGCCTTTGGTGAGGGACCTTGTCAAAGGCTTTCTGGAAATCTAAGTACACTATGTCTACTGGATCCCCCTTGTCCACATGTTTGTTGACCCCTTCAAAGAACTCTAATAGATTAGTAAGACACGATTTCCCTTTACAGAAACCATGTTGACTATTGCTCAACAGTTTATGTTTTTCTATGTGTCTGACAATTTTATTCTTAACTATTGTTTCAACTAATTTGCCCGGTACCGACGTTAGACTTACCGGTCTGTAATTGCCGGCATCACCTCTAGAGCCCTTTTAAATATTGGCATTACATTAGCTATCTTCCAGGCGTTGGGTACAGAAGCCAATTTAAAGGACAGGTTACAAACCCTAGTTAGTTGTTCCGCAACTTCACATTTCAGTTCTTTCAGAACTCTTGGGTGAATGCCATCTGGTCCCGGTGACTTGTTAATGTTAAGTTTATCAATTAATTCCAAAACCTCCTCTAGTGACACTTCAATCTGTGACAGTTCCTCAGATTTGTCACCTACAAAAGCCGGCTCAGGTTTGGGAATCTCCCTAACATCCTCAGCCGTGAAGACTGAAGCAAAGAATCCATTTAGTTTCTCCGCAATGACTTTATCGTCTTTAAGCGCTCCTTTTGTATCTCGATCATCAAGGGGCCCCACTGGTTGTTTAGCAGGCTTCCTGCTTCTGATATACTTAAAAAACATTTTGTTATTACCTTTGGAGTTTTTGGCTAGCCGTTCTTCAAACTCCTCTTTGGCTTTTCTTATTACGTTCTTGCACTTAATTTGGCAGTGTTTATGCTCCTTTCTATTTGCCTCACTAGGATTTGACTTCCACTTTTTAAAGGAAGTCTTTTTATCTCTCACTGCTTCTTTTACATGGTTGTTAAGCCACGGTGACTCTTTTTTAGTTCTTTTACTGTGTTTCTTAATTTGGGGTATACATTGAAGTTGGGCCTCTATTATGGTGTCTTTAAAAAGCGCCTATGCAGCTTGCAGGGATTTCACTTTAGTCACTGTACTTTTTAACTTCTGTTTAACTAGCCCCCTCATTTTTGCATAGTTCCCCCTTTTGAAATTAAATGCCACAGTGTTGGGCTGTTGAGATGTTCTTCCCACCACAGGGATGTTGAATGCTATTGTATTATGGTCACTATTTCCAAGCGGTCCTGTTATAGTTACCTCTTGGACCAGCTCCTGCGCTCCACTCAGGACTAAATCTAGAGTTGCCTCTCCCCTTGTGGGTTCCCGTATCAGCTGCTCCATGAAGCAGTCATTTAAACTATCGAGAAATTTTATCTCTGCATTTCGTCTTGAAGTGAAATGTTCCCAGTCAATATGGGGATAATTGAAATCCCCCACTATTATTGAGTTCTTAATTTTGATAGCCTCACTAATTTCCCTTAGCATTTCATCATCACTATCACTGTCCTGGTCAGGTGGTCTATAATAGATCCCTAATGTTATATTCTTATTAGAGCATGAAATTTCTATCCACAGAGATTCTATGGAACATGTGGATTCACTTAAGATTTTTACTTCATTTGATTCTACATTTTCTTTCACATATAGTGCCACTCCCCCCCCCCCCCTCGCACGACCTGTTCTGTCCTTCCGATATATTTTGTACCCCGGAATGATTGTGTCCCATTGATTGCTCTCAGTCCACCAGGTTTCTGTGATGCCTATTATATCACTATCCTCCTTTATCACGAGGCACTCTAGTTCACCCATCTTATTATTTAGACTTCTAGCATTTGTGTACAAGCACTTTAAAAACTTGTCACTGTTTATTTGTCTGCCCTTTCTGATGTGTCCGATTCTTTATGTAAATGTTTATCATCTGATCTGGCCCTTACATTATCCTCCTCCATCCTCTGCTCCTGACTATAACCTGGAGATTCTCTATCGTTAGACTCTCCCCTAAGAGAAGTCTCTGTCCGATCCACATGCTCCTCTGCAGCAGTCGGCTTTCCCTTATCTCCTAGTTTAAAAACTGCTCTACAACCTTTTTAATGTTTAGTGCCAGCAGTCTGGTTCCACTTTGGTTTAGGTGGAGCCCATCTCTCCTGTATAGGCTCCCCCCATCCCAAAAGTTTCTCCAGTTCCTAATGAATGTAAACCCCTCCTCTCTACACCATCGTCTCATCCACGCATTGAGACTCTGAAGCTCTGCCTGCCTACCTGGCCCTGCGCGTGGAACTGGGAGCATTTCTGAGAATGCCACCATAGAGGTCCTGGATTTCAGTCTCTTCCCTAGCAGCCTAAATTTGGCCTCCAGGACATCTCTCCTACCCTTCCCTATGTCATTGGTACCTACATGTACCATGACCACCGGCTCCTCCCCAGCACTACACATAAGTCTGTCTAGATGCCTCGGGAGATCCGCAACCTTCGCACCAGGCAGGCAAGTCACCATGCGGTTCTCCCGGTCATCACAAACCCAGCTATCTACGTTTCTAATGATCGAATCTCCCATTACTAACACCTGCCTTTTCCTAGCAACTGGAGTTCCCTCCCCCGGACAGGTAACCTCGGTGCGAGAGGTAACCCCAGCACCATCTGGAAGGAGGGTCCCAACTATGGGAAGATTTCCCTCTGCTCCCATTGACTGCTCTGCTTCCCTGGGCCTTTCATCCTCCTCAACAGCACAGGGGCTGTCTGACCGGAGGTGGGACAATTCTATAGTGTCCTGGAAAGCCTCATCAACATACCTCTCTGCCTCCCTTAGCTCCTCCAGTTCCACTACCCTGGCCTCCAAAGTCCGTACGTGGTCTCTGAGGGCCAGGAGCTCCTTGCACCGAATGCACACATACGCCACCCGCCCACAGGGCAGGTAATCATACATGCTGCACTCAGTGCAATAAACTGGATAGCCCCCACTCTGCAGCTGGACTTCTGCCTGCATTGTCTCCTACTTAATGAAAGGGTTGTTTAAGCAAAAGATTTTGAATGTAGTTTCATTTATAGGTTTTAAGGGGAATAAAGGGACCCCCACTCCCTTCCCAAACTCCCTTGCGAAACTCCGTTAGCAGCCCCTGTTCGCAAAAGCTCCCTGGTCGCTTGTGCGCTGCTTTATAAAGCCCTGGCCTATGTGAATGCCCCGCCCACTGATTAAGGCTCAGCCACTTACCAGAGGCTTCTAGCTTTCAGACCTTCCTTTGAAGCTCACAGCTTCCAACTGCCAGCCACAGCACACGGTCCTTCAAACAACCAAACAAACAAACAGACTGACAAACACAAGCTCAGCACACAGCAAGTAACCCCCAAACACAAACAAACACACACTACAGACAGTCACTTACCCCAAGGGTGCTGTATTGCTCCTCCTTCACCTGGAGAACTCCCTTGCGAAACTCCGTTAGCAGCCCCTGTTCGCAAAAACAGGGTCTCTCACCAAACATTCTTAGAGCATGTCTACACTTGCCATTTAAAGCGGAAAAAGTCCCTTTTTTGCACAAAAATCATGGGAGCATCTACACTTGACAATTATCAGGGGGTAGCCGTGTTAGTCTGTATCCACAAAAACAATGAGGAGTCCGGTGGCACCTTAAAGACTAACAGATTTATTTGGGCATAAGCTTTTGTGGGTAAAAAACCCACTTCTTCAGATGCATCACGAAAGCTTATGCCCAAATAAATCTGTTAGTTTTTAAGGTGCCACCAGACTCCTCGTTGTTTTTACGCTTGCCAATGACTTTTTGCAGTGAAACTCAGAAGTTTCACCGCAAAAGAAAACCACCTCCACGAGAGGCATACAGCTCTTACTGGTGATGTGCAAGTGAAGACACGTTCTTCCTGTTTACACAGCTTTTAGCCTCCTGAGGATATCCCACAGTGCCTTGGTGACCACTCTGGCCAGCAGCTCTGCTGCTCTGTTGCCAGGTAAACAGACATCCACCCCTCCCTCTGTAAAGCCCCGGGAACTTTGAAACTCCCCTTCCTGTTTTCTTGGCAAGTGCTCATGTATCTGGCCAGGTGACAATGCCTGCTCCACAGAGCAAATGACCCCCTGCTCAGAGCAATGCTGAGCTACTGGAGCTTATCAGTGTTTGGGGAGAGGAGGCTGTGCAGGGACCCAGGATGCCTCGTGATCACCTCCCCCCCTTCCCACAAGACCCATCGTCAAACTGGAGAGAGCTGCACTGTGGGATAGCGGCACTAGAGCTCTGCTCTCATACACGATGGAAGTGCTGCTAATGTAAACACTCTCTGATGCCTGAGGAATTAAGTGAGTACACAAACCACTCAAGAAAGAGATGTTGGAGTCATTGTGGATAGTTCTCTGAAAACATCCACTCAAGGTGCAACAGCATTCAAAAAAGCGAACAGAATGTTGGGAATCATTAAGAAAGGGATCGATAATAAGACAGAAAATATCATATTGCTTCTATATAAATCCATGGTATGCCCAGATCTTGAATACTGCATGCAGATGTGGTCACCCCATCTCAAAAAAAGATATATTGGAATTGGAAAAGGGAAACAAAAATTACTAGGTAAAAATTATTAGCTTCTGTATGAGGAGAGATCAATAAGACTGGGACTTTTCAGCTTGGAAAAGAGATGACTAAGGGGGGATATGATTGAGGTCTAAAAAATCATGACCGGTGTGGAGAAAGTAAATAAAGAAGTGTTATTTACTCCTTCTCATTACAGAAGAACTAGAGGTCATGAAATGAAATTAATAGGCAGCCCGTTTAAAACAAACAAAATGAAGTATTTCTTCACACAATGCACAGTCAACCTGTGGAACTCTTTGCCAGAGGATGTTGTGAAGGCTAAGACTATAACAGGGTTCAAAAAAGAACTAGATAAATTCATGGAGGATAGGCCCACCAATGGCTATTAGCCGGGATGGTGTCCCTAGCCTCTGTTTGCCAGAAGCTGGGGATGAGCAATGGGGAATGGATCACTTGATGATTACCTGTTCTGTTCATTCCCTCTGGGTCACCGGGCATTGGCCACTGTCAGAAGACAGGATACTGGGCTAGATGGACCTTTAGTCTGACCTAGTATGGCCATTCTTAGTTCTTATGTTCTTATATATGCTTTTCATCAGCTGATCTCCAAGTGCTTTACAAAGTAAGTATCATTATGCCTATTTTAAAGACAGGGAATGTAACATGCTTTATTAATGGTTAACATGCACTCAGACAATAAAAGGTTTAAGCTTAAGTAACACAAAACAGGAATTAAATGAAATACCGCATAGTGTATGTAGAAGGGGAAAAAAGTCTAGAAATATTTGTGAAGATGAATCTGAATGTTTGAGTGTTCCATTATATGAGGAAACAGAGAAGCTAACAGACAACTGGGACAATAAATCTGTGTCGTGCATGTTTCCAGTACACATTCCTCCTGATTTGAGTGCCCCACAATGTAATGTACAACTGAACAACTGGAAGAGAAGATTCTCAGGTCCCATTTAAATCTTTTGTATATCTCATGAGGAATTGGATCAAACCCTAGGATATAATCATAGAATCATAGGACTGCAAGGGTCCTCCAGAGGTCATCTAGTCCAATACCCTGCACTCATGGCAGGACCAAGTATTATCTAGACCATCTCTGACAGGTGTTTCTCTAACTTGCTCTTAAAAATCTCTAATGATGGAGATTCCACAATCTCCCTAGGCAAGTGGTGGGCAACCTGCAGCCCACAGGCCGCACGCGGCCCATCAGGGCAAGCCGCCACTTTCCAGAGCTCCCATTGGCTGGGAACAGCGAACTGTGGCCACTGGGAGCTGCGGGTGACCATGAAAATGTAAACAAATGGTCTGGTGGCCTGCCAGCGGCTTGCCCTGACGGGCTACAGCCACAGGTTGCCCACCACTGCCCTAGGCAATTTATTACAGTGCTTAACCACCCCCTGACAGTTAGGAAGTTTTTCCTAATGTCCAACCTAAACCTCCCTTTCTGTATTTTAAGCCCATTACTTCTTGTCCTATCCTCAGAGGTTAAGAACAATTCTTCTCCCTCATCCTTGTAACAACCTTTTATGTACTTGAAAACTGTAATCATATTCCCTCTCAGTCTTCTCTTTTCCAGACTGAACAAACTCAATTTTTTCAATCTTCCCTCATAGGTCATGTTTTTTAGACTCTTAATCATTTTTGTTGCTCTTCTCTGGACTTTCGTCAATTTGTACACATCTTATCTGAAATGTGGCACTCAAAACTGGACACAATACTCCAGTTAAGGCCTAATCAGAGCAGAGTACAGTGGAAGAATTACTTCTCGTGTCTTACTTACAACACTCCTGCTAATACATCCCAGAATGATGTTCGCTTTTTTGGCAACAGTGTTACACTGTTAACTCATATTTAGTTTTCCTCTTCACAGATCCCTTTCTGCAGTACTCCTTCCTTGGCAATCATTTCCCATTTTGTATGTGTGTAACTGATTGTTCCTTCCTAAGTGGAGTACTTTGCATTTGTCCTTATTGAATTTCACCCTCTTTACTTCAGACCATTTCTCCAGTTTGTCCAGATCATTTTTAATTTTAATCCTATCCTCCAAAGCACTTGCAACCCCTTCCAGGTTGGTACCATCCGCAAACTTTATACATGTACTCTTTATACCATTATCTATATCATTGATGAAGATATTGAACAGAACCAGACCCAGAACTGATTCCTGCAGCACCCCACTCGGTATGCCCTTCCAGCATGACTGTGAACCACTGATAACTACTCTCTGGGAATGGTTTTCCAGCCACCACCCACCTTATGGTAGCTCCATATAGGTTGAATTTCCCTAGTTTGTTCATGAGAAGGTCACGTGAGACACTATCAAAAGCTTTACTAAAGTCAAGATATACTTCATCTACAGCTTCCCCACTATCCACAAGGCTTGTTACCCTGTCAAAGAAAGCTATCAGGTTGGTTTGACATGATTTGTTCTTGACAAATCCATGCTGACTGTTACTTATCAACTTATTATCTTCTAGATGTTTGCAAATTGATTGCTTTATTATTTGCTCCGTTTTCTTTACGGGTACAAAAGTTAAGCTGACTGGTCTGTAATTCCCCAGGTTGTCCATATTTCCCTTTTTATAGCTTTGCAATATCTTTGCCCTTTTCCAGTCTTCTGTAATCTCTCCCATGACTTTCCAAAAGAATCGCTAATGGCTCAGATATCTCCTCAGCCAGCTCCCTGAGTACTCTAGGGTGCATTTCATCAGGCCTTGGTGACTTGAAGACATCTAACTTGTAATTTTTAACTTGTTCTTTCCCTATTTTATCCTCTGATCCTACCTCATTTTCATGTCATTCACTCTGTTAAACATACAGTCACCACCAACCTCTTGGGAAAACCAAAACAAAGAAGTCATTAATCACCTCTGCTATTTCTACATTTTCTGTTATTGCCCACCCCCCACCCCGCCATTGAATAATGGGTCTACCCTGTCCTTGATCTTCCTCTTGCTTCTAATGTATCTGTAGAATGTTTCTTGTTACCCTTTTTGTCTCTAGCTAGTTTAATCGCATTTGTGCCTTGGCCTTTCTAATTTTGTCCCTACATACTTGTGTTATTTGCTAATATTCATCCTTTGTAATTTGACCTAGTTTCCACTTTTTGTAGGACTCTTTTTTGAGTTACAGATCATTGAAGATCTCCTGGTTAAGCCACTGTGGTCTTTTTCCACAGTTCCTATCTTTCCTACGCAGTGGGATAGTTTGCTCTTGTGCCCTTAATAATGTCTCCTGAAAAACTGCCAACTGTCTTCAATTGTTTTTCCCCTTAGACTTGCTTCCCATGGGATCTTACCTACCAACTCCCTGAGTTTGCTAAAGTCTGCCTCCTTGAAATCCATTGTCTTTATTTTGCTCTACTCCCTCCTACCATTCCTGAGAATCATGAACTCTATCATTTCATGATCACTTTCACGCAAGTTGCCTTCCACTTTCAAATTCTCAAACCAGTTCCTCCCTATTTGTCAAAATCAAATCTAGAACAGCCTCTCCCCTAGTAGCTTACTCCACCTTCTGAAATAAAAAAAAATTGTCTCTAATACATTCCAAGAACTTGTTGGATAATCTGTGTCCTGCTGTGATATTTTCCCAGCAGATGTCTGGATAGTTGAAGTTGCCCATCACCATCAAGTCTCGTGCTTTGGATGATTTTGTTTGTTGCTTAAATAAATCCTCATCCCCCTCTTCTTCCTGGTTAGGTAGTCTGTAGTAGACCCCTACCATCACATCACCCTTGTTTTTACCCTTTTATCCTTACCCACAGACTTTCAACAAGTCTGTCTCCTATTTCCATCTCAACCTCAGTCCAAGTGTATATATTTTTAATATATAAGGCAAATCTCCTCCCTTTTTTCCCCTGACTGTCCTTCCTGAGCAAGCTGTACCCTGCTATACCAATATTCCACTCATGCTTGTTATCCCATCTGTTATGTCAACTGTCATAGTTGTGTTTATTTACTAGCATTTCGAGTTCTTCCTTCTTATTCCCCATACTTCTCGCATTAGTATGCAGACATCTAAGATACTGTTGATTCCCCACCCAGTTCTGTCTTGTCTCTCCCTTATCCCTGCTATAACAGTCCATGCTCCCCCGGAAATTATGACCCTTCTCTCAGCTCTCCATGTTTTTGACTTCCTGTGGGCTTTGGTCACCTGCCCTCTTTGAACCTAGTTTAAAGCCCTCCTCATTAGGTTAGCCAGGCTGTATCAAAATAGTCTCTTCCCTTTCTGAATAGGTGGATCCCATCTCTGCTTAGTAGTCCTTCTTGGAAGCTGAAGCCAAAGCCCTCCTGGCGACACCATCCTCGCAGCCAGGCATTCACCTCCAGGATGCATGTGTCTCTGCTTGGGCCCCTACCCTTGACTGGACGGATCAAAGAGAACACCACCTGCTCTCCCAGAAAGCAGAGATTCTACTTCTGCTACATCCGATTAATTTGGGACCTGTAAATCAATTTTACATATTTTGATTTGAATGATTCCAGTACTTGCATTAGAGAAGCTGGTTATTACTAGTGTTGGTATGGTTTATAATGTAACCCCATATTTTAGCATAGTATTTTTAATAGAATCACACATTTAAAATGTGTGATTTCACACTAGTATGGAAAATGTACTGACCAATCTTATTTCTGCATTTGTCAATGCCACTATATTTTGCCATTTTCATTTTATAGGATCTGAGGAGAGCAGGGATTGAAAGGATGACAGGGAGTTTTTCCATGGAGTCATTGAGAGCAACAGAATAGAAACACTGAGTTATCACCATCTGTTCAACAGAAACTCTTTAACGAGAGGGATACGTGTCATAGAGATTCCCTGACAAATCGAAGAAAGAAGAAAAAGGCAAAGAGGGTTTTCAAGCTTAAGAAGACAGCTTTCAAACTCAGAGTATTAGTTAAACATCATGAAGTAGGGCTGAAAATGAAAAGTGAAAGAGCCAAAGCAGAGAGAAAGAAACAGAGAAGCAAATTCTAGTGTAAGTCTGACAAAACTGTAGAGATGTTTCAGGGAATGATGCACTTATTAACATCACTCAAAGCTATACTTTCTCAAGAGCTGTCACAAACACTCAGCAATATGGATCTACGTTTGAATCAGAGTCCTGTATATATCATGAAATATATTGTCTGTCCATTTTACAATAACTGAATATGGGATATTTCTTGTGGACTAGTCTTTGAAATTCTGGATAACAAATATTTCAGAGGAATTCTATTGTAATGCAAGCATAACTAACTCACAGGGCCACCCGGGGGGTGGGGGGGCAAGTGGGGCAATTTGCCCCAGGCCCCGGGTCTTGCAAGGGCCCCGCGAGCCCTGGCCCGGCGGCGGTCCGGGTCTTTGGCGGCATTTCGGCGGCGGGTCCTTCAGTGCTGCCGAAGACGCGGAGCGACTGAAGGGCCCCCCGCCGCCGAAATGCCGCCGAAGACCCGGACCACCACAGGCTGAGTACAAGCACCGCAGCTCCCCCGCTTTGCCCCAGGCCCCCTGAATCTTCTGGGCGGCCCTGCTAACTCATTACATAGAAGTAAATTAAATATGCTCTTCTATGGGGTGTCTGTGTGCATTAGATGTATGGATAAAGGTTGCATAATGGTTTCCATTCTTAACCCTTGTGCTTTCAGTCACTTACAACTTTCTGGAACTTACACCTTTCAGCCTGAAAATTGTATACATTGATTTCTAAGGCAAATTTATTTATTCTTAAAAAGAAATTCAGCTTAGTTTTGTCTGGATTTTTGTTATTTATACAGAGTTTTTACAGGAATATTATTAAGGCATCAACAGCAATATGAGACTTTAGTGGAGTCATATATGAACTTATTTACAAGATTTTAACCAATATACCCCAAATATGATTTATCACTGTTTTTTCATACAATACAAATTCTAATAACCATTTATGATCATTTTATAGCTGTACATTGTAGCTAATTAAATACTTCTGTTGTATAGGGCCTTTTCAGTTGTCAACTTTTCATCTTTCAGGCTGATATTTTCCATGTTTAGTCTCTGCCCAAGCGTAGGTAGAGACTAAACTGTTTGGTGTATAAAGTTTTCTCACACTGTTTGATTTGTAAAGTTTTAACAAAATATGGTTCTGTTATTTTCAAATGTAAATAAATGAAAAAGTATCCTTTGGTGATTATAAATCAGTGTGTGCTACTTCTTTATAAAACTGTTCTAGCATCTCTGCTGGTTGATGTAGGACCTTAAAATCTAGCGAAAAAATAGTTGTTAGGGCAAAACATGTGCCTTTTGGTAGTCTGGTGAAGGTTGAAGAGGGACTGGACATTAATATGGCTATTAACAATATCCAAAATAATAACAGTAAAGTTAAAAAAGGATTTTAGAAGGAATTACGCTTCAGGGTTTAAACCAGTTTCTAAATATTAGGGATTGGGAACAGATTATCTAGTTTGGAGACAGCAGGGTTTCTTGCATCTTCTTCTGAATCAGCTGTGGTTGACCACTGTCAGAAAAAGTAATTGATAGTTTAATCTGGTACGGCAATTCCTAAATTACTTTACATTTTCCTGGGTTATAATGGATTAAGAAAAAACCTAGAGCATGGTCACTATTTTTTAAACTCATGATTATAGGGTTGTTTGTTTTCTTCATTTTCAAACTATCTCCCATTGTTCTTCTGGCTGTGTGCAAAACATATCAAAAAGAAATCTGAGTGGAAAATGTGACTGAACTGTGCCATTTGCACAAAGCCCCTGGGAAAGGGGGCAGCCAAGTGTATTGCCCTTGTAGGACCTCCAGGAGGCATTGTACTCTTCCAGGGCTCCCTGCTTGTGCTGGTGGGAGGAGGAGAACGTATGACACTTTTTTTGAGGTTGCAACACAGTACCCCTACCCGAAAGTATGTTTGTAGGAAGAGCCCCTATTCTGTCCATCCTCAGCTCAGCTGCTCTCAGGGGAAAGCATCTGAGAGAGATGGGTGACATTTTTCAGACAAATTGTTTATTTTCTGAAAAATGCAGTTTGGGGTCAAACAAAACTGAGTTTAATTTGAAGATGCTGATTAGTTAAGAGGAAAAATAATTGATAGTGGTATCTCCCCACCTCCTCTTATAGGCCTGTGATTTGAGCACTCACTGGGCATGTGGGAAACTTCAGTTCAAGTTCCCATTCTGCTGAATTCAGAACAGGGTCTGGGACTTGGGTCTCCTATGTTGTAAATGAGAGCCATAACCACGGGGCTATAGGGTATTCTGGGGTTCATCTCTGTCAACCCTTGGAGTAGGAACTGGAATCCACCTATTCCCCCCCTCACAGGTGAGTCCCTTCATCACTGGCTGAAGGGGGATTCTCTCTCTCTCTCTCTCTCTTTTTGGCCCAATGAGTATTATGTATAGAAACTGGAAGAGCTTCAACTGGAGAGATTGAGAGAGACCCACCCTTGAAAACCCCCATGTAGATGCCATTATAAAAGAGTGCTTTTGCTTATATAGTTTATTTCTCTTGCTGAAATCAGCATAAGCTCCACCAGTGTGACAGATTTGGAGGTGCTCTGTGAAAATTTATGAATACTGAATGTTGGCTGGACTGTTAGGGTGTTTTCTCTATGACAATATTGGTAACAACAGGAATCTGCCTGGGGGGAAAAACAGATAAGGAGAAGGAGAATGGCACAATATAAGCCACCCCTCAGCAAACACGTGAGTTAACAACAGACAACACCAAAACTTGGGGTCGCAGGCTCAATCGTCGATCGTTTGGTTTTGAACAGATGTGCCAAAGCACAGAAAAACAAAAGAACTATGGCAGGAAGCAGAAATAGTTGTTAGGGAGCACCAG
This sequence comes from Terrapene triunguis, assembly GCF_002925995.2. NCBI lineage: Eukaryota > Metazoa > Chordata > Testudines > Emydidae > Terrapene > Terrapene triunguis. The sequence continues at coordinate 8,237,676 of NW_020664931.1, forward strand.
ACTGAGACACCACAGTGCTGAAGAAGTTAGACCCGAGTAGGCAATCAGGGCATGGGTGAGCCTTTTAGGTAAGACAGACACGCATGCAGACTGTTGTTTTAAAAAAAATTTCCTGAAAACTTTATTCCTACTGATAAAATAAACAGTACTTTTATGCTAAGAAAGCTGTTTGACCAATGATTACTAGAACTGTCCAAAACTCAGGGATGTCTGTTTTGGGGGAAATTTTGATATTTTAACGTTTGGGTTTGTTCCAAATATGAACAAACCCACGTTTTTCTAAATTTACCACAAACCAGAAATTCCATACAATCTTCATTTTGGACACACCAACACCCGGTGTTTCTGAAATAAAATATGCACCCTGGGAGCCTGCCAGTTGCTGGGTAAAAATGACACAATGCTTGTCTGTTTCATTACTTATCTCCACTTAATATTTCGTTTCATCATTACATTTCCCATCCACTCTACTAGTCACAGACGTCAGAAGGGAAGAATCACAGGGGCTGAACTCAGTCTGACCTGCTGGATAAAAATGGTTGACACACATAGTACTGTGGCCCAGGACCTGGTCCAAGAATGTGAGAATTGAAAAATTCAATCCCAAGAAAATAAAGATATTAAGTCTTACATCACAGGAGGCTCTTAGAGACCAGAAAAGAGACAAAGGTGTAGCTCCACTGTCAGTGTGACAACCAGCAAAAGTACTTTTTTGCTAGTATAACTATGTCTACATTAGGAGGTTTTTTTCCTGGTATAGCTACTCTGACAAAACTTTGAATGTAGACAAGGCCTAAGATACTGGGTGCTCAATTTGTGGCTGTTATGATTAGTAAATCTGTATTTTATTCCATAACAAAGAACTCTAGATAGTACATGATATTGAAAATGTATTAGAGAAAATGTGTGGGTTTTGTCTGTACTTTGTGTTGAAGTATGTGTTCATTTTTGAAGATTTAAGGAAACCAAGTTAAGGCAGAGAGTGGTTTGAGTTATTTCAAATGGTTAATTAGCCTGTCCCCCCGTTGCTGTATTACGGATACCTCATTGGTGCGTTTGCAGACTTGACACAGTTTACAGTTTCTTATGTGCCTGTGACAGGAGGATTAAACCCAGTAATTTGACTGATTAAGTGCAACTTAACTTTAAACAGAATTTGGGTGATACAAATAAGATTTTGAATAGAAACCATTTGTATTTTCTCATAAGATTTTTTTAAGTCACTTGCTTTCAAAGGAGCAAAATGAATATTGTAGCTTTAACTTGTATTTCCTCCTTAGATTAAAGCAGATGAAAAACTACGTTAGGCACAGAGTCTGCATGGCTCTTCCAGGAAAGTGCTGTGTAGGGGAGTGTGAAGGCTTCTGCTGCCCTTACGTGTTCTTGCGCTACTGCTCTGTCCCTCCTATGACCCAGGGTGTGCAAAGTGTCCACCCACAGAAAGGGAGAGACAGGGCCATGGCTCCACACCAGCCTGCAGTGCAGCACCAGCATACAGGAGAAACAGGCTTGTACTCCATAAAGAAATGTAGCAGGAGTACTTTCCTGCCTACTGAGAAATTCAAGGAGTGATTCCCAATATTGTCCCGGGACAGCATGGGTCTACATTGCTTGTAACTGTGCGCTGCATCTAACAGAAGGAATCTAGCTCCTAATGACTACAGTTTTAATTACTGCTGACTAAATAGATTCTAAATCATTACCAGTATCATCTCCTGTAAACTCAGATCAGTGTCTTCATGCTTTCCATGTTCAGACACGTAAAGCTAAGTGACACTGACAATATACATCAGCAGGATGCCTGAAAAAATTGATAGCAACACAGAGGTTTCACATACAGTCAATAGATCTAAATCCACATTCTCAAATTGTTTAATTAAAATTTCATTTGGTCTGGGAATTAACCCTTTTCCTGTGTCACTGTTTTACAGTGGTATGTAAGTGCAAAGAATGTTGTGGGTGTTATCTTCCCTGTAATTATTCTGAGTTCTAAGATGAAGTGCAACTCCCCATGCTCCCCCTCCAAAAGTGCTTTATTTCAGGGTTACTCTCCAGAAACGGAAGCTATGATTTATTTGTACAGGTTTGGCTATTGTTCTGATAGTAGAGGGAAAGTAATGCTTGTGTGTTAAAAATGTGGTTTTGATAGAGTTTTGCAAAGGAAACACTGAGGAAAAGGCTCTATTTGTGAGGAATTTATTCCATTGTTGTCAATACAAAGGTGTTAAAAAATACAACAGGACACTGCAAAAGGTGAATGTGGCCTGGTTTTCATAAGCGTTGAACACTCACAGGACACACTACCTTCAGTGAGAGTTATAGCCTTAGACTGACTCACCACCCTGGCCACTTGGTAAGCAACCCAACATGGGGCAATTAAGGAAATAATTGGTTAAGGACTGAATGATTAATCAAGTAACAAGGCTTGTTAACAGAGCCAGGCATTGGTCCTAGTGAACAAGAATTCAGACTCAAGAAAAAAAAAGTTTCTAACCCATTTCCATGTGAACATAGCCTGGAAACTGTAGATTGACATAACATAACATAACATAAACTGCTTTCTAGGGTTGAAGAAACATCCAGTTGGGTTCCATTTCTGCAGCAGGAGGCTAGAGTGGCCTGACTGACAGACAGACGCATATGCTCGTGTGCGCGCATGCGTACACACACACACACTGTAAGTTTTCACCACACAAGCACACTTCCTATTTAAAATTACACATCCCCCCCCCAACCCCAATATTATTTAGGTTACAAAGTCAAACACTTGAAGATAAAGAAATTCCAGATTTACAGTTGCGCACACACTCTCAATTGTGCTGCTATGTGCATTCATCCTTAAAAAAAAAAAACTTAAATCAAACAGAATGTTTCATTAATCCCCAAACTGTATTTTTCTTTGACTTTTTGGTTCAAAGTGTTAAAAACATTTTGCTTCACTTTGACCCAACATTTTTGGTATAAGCAACTAACCAAAAAGCCATTATTTGTAGAGCTCTAATCATAATAAATATGTGTAAGCAGAACAAGGTAAGGCTGCACAGGCAACTGTAAATCTGGCATTTCCTTAGAAGGCAATGGGCTGCTGGGGTCCAATGCTGGACGCAAGGGAGCCTACTCCTGCTCTTGTTCCAACACTGGGCATACCCCTCTCCTCCCTACACAATAGCAGCTCTGGTAGCTCCCAGATAGTCTCAGTACAGCGACTGCTTCTACTCTGGTGGTGGCATGAGCCCAGCACTTTGGAATATTGGTGAGTAATGTATATTATATTGTCCAGTTTCCAAAATTTTGTTGAGGAACAGAAATGAGACAAGGACAAATGGCAATTTAAACCCCTTTATATCTTAGTGTGATGGGATCCCCAGGGTACAACCTAGATCTGTCGGACGGCTGTGCCCCCTTAACTTTCCACCCTGTGTTGTCCCTCACAACACTTTGCCAATGACAAACAGCAACGGCTTCCAAGCACTGTTATCATTCAGCCATCAGCATGCAGAGACACACCCAGCTAAATTGCATGAATGCTCTCAAAGTCACGCATGAACTATACACAGGAAAACAGCAGAAAATCTCCCAAGTTTCCCCTCTCCCCCGAAATATACTGCCATACACTGTTCAAGACCTTCTCTTTAACAGTGCAAGCTCAATAATTAGTTCAACCCTTCATCAAAGGATAGGGGACATGCACCAGCCTTTGTAATCCGAGCAGATTCCCAAAGCACTTTAGACAAAAATCACTGGAAAGGATAAAACATTGAAATAAGTTTATTAACTACAGAAAGATAGATTTGAAGTGATTATAAGTATTAGATACAGAGGTCAAAGTTGGTTACATAAGAAATAAAAATAGAATCACAGTCCAAATTCGAACTTTAACAGACTAACCAAGATTTGAATCAAACAGCTTTTCTCACTGCACTGGATATTCCTGGCAGTTTATACACAGACTGAATTCCCTCTCAGCCTGGAACCAAACTCCCCCGTACAAAGACTTTGTCTTCCAAACGATTTTCAAGGGATTGACATGGGGGACGTGAGAGGCCAAGTGGTGATGTCATCAACCCTCATTTATACTTCTTCTACAAGTGCTAGAAAGATCCTTGCTGCGATGTGGGGGTTAGGCAGCCCCCATTGTGTACGTGCCCACTCTGAAGAGTCTCTGGGAGAGGGGATTCTTCTTGACAGGCCATAAACATGTCCGTCTGGTCCTGATTTAAATCTGTCTTGTTATTTGCTCCTTTGTTACCACTGAAAAACGCCCAGAGCTAGCCTCCCACTTACCACATATATCAGAAACATACAAATAGCAATACTTCATAACTTCGTATAAAATGATAATATGTAGAATGCAACAGGAATTGAATGTTCAACAGATCAAGACTTCTTAAATGATACCTCACAAGCCATGCATTGTAAAAAACATATCATAATCATACCACAGTGGTGAATATGGGGGTTCCAAGGTGCTATTTTGAGGTACAGAGTGTCACACTGAGCAAAAGCTAAATGGAATTTCAGGGAAGAAAAGACAGTACTGTAGTCTGAGGGCACTTCACCAAGTATCAAAGGTCTGCTTCGAACAAAGGAGGTGACAGCTTTTTAAAGAACAGCTATAAGGAATCCTTTATAATGGAAAGTGTTCAGCAACCTAAATAAGAGTTGCTACTGCAGCAATCTGCACAAAACTTGGAAGGGGACCTAGTAGTATCACTGATGCAAAGCCAGCAGCCCATAGCATTTGCTAGCAGATCCTTGGCAGACACCGGAAGGGGACATGCTCAGGTAGAAAAAGAGCTACTGGCTGTGCTCTTTAGAATGGAATGATTCCATCAGGTAGATGTACAGATGAAGAAGCCACTGCTGAATACACCCAAGTGATTCCAATGCATGTTATTGAGATTCCAGCACCATAATATAAAGATAAGTTACTACCCAGGAAAGTCAATGCTGGTGGCAGAACCATTGAGCAGGGCATTCCTTATAGAGTACAACACAGATGACTCTGTGGAGCAGGAGATAGTTTCTATCAACATGCAACAATAGTTTCATATCTCTGATGGGTGGCTTCAGGCAACCTAGCAAAGTACAAAACAGGTAGGGGTGCTAAAGGCAGTACAACAATTCATAGTCCAAGGTTGGCCAGATGTCAAGGAGCAAGTGCCAAAGAATGTTAACCCCTACATCCTGCATGGAACTTGGAGGGAGGAGCACAGGTTGCAGGAGGGAAGAGTTTGAAGGAGGCACCAGGAAGCCAGTGCATTTGAACATGGCTAAAATGCCAGCTGCAGTTATACCATCTCTCTAAATTGTTTTCTTAATGAAGATCCAATTTAATTTTACAAGCATGGAGTCCTTTCATGTTGTTACAGTACATGAAACAGCTCCCAGTTCCTCCTACATTGAGTCAGTCAGTTAAGTTGTGATGTATCTCCCCCCCCCCCCCCCCCCCCCCCCCCCACACACACACACCAAAAAAACCCTCACTAACCCTCCCCATAATCCTTAAAGTGGTCCTGAGGACAGTAGTGTCATCAGAGTACATAGGACTTATATAGCTGTTGGGAGGTTGAGAAATTAATTCACAGCCCCTCTCGAAAATGTGAAGAGTTGTCAAAAGTTTTAGCCCTCTGTGAACCTACCATTGCTATAGCAGCTGCTGCAACATCACCTTTTCTGCATCTTCCAGCCGCACTATTAAGGGAAGGGGGCACACCTCACAGTCTTCACATCCATCAATCCTTGCAAATGGCCAATTGCAAATCATTGCTGGCCGTTAGCAAATTCCTCTCAACTTTGAGTGGAGAAGGAAATTAGTGGGACAAAGGAGAATAAGTAATACAGAAGAGTTATAGTATGCTACATCTGCTCAGGGGTGCAACCAGAATTTTTCTTAGGAGGGGGGCCCATGGAAAGCTCCCCTCTCCAGTAGGGCACCCGCCCCAGGGCGAAGAAGTCAGCGGGGTACTGGTCACAGCTCAGAATGGCTCACAGAGGGCACAACCAGCCACAGACAGGTCTGCAGCTCTGCAGCCAGGGAAAGATACATTGGATCATGCTGAGCCTGGACCCCTGTCTCAGGAATGGCTGGGAGAGGAGGTGGTGGCTGCTGGGTCTCTGCTCAGAGCCAGCCAAGGGGGCTGGGACCACTGTGCCATCTCCCCCCCCCCCCCACACACACACATGCACTTTGTGCTCCTGAATCTGCTTACAAGGTCATTTTATGTTTCAACTTTGATTAATCTTTATTCATAGGGACATTGAGTGCCACAAAAATCTATACTTAATATACCGTAGAAATATAACTGTTGACCCGAAAAAAGTTATCTTCATCAAGCTATTCCTGTTTGTGACTTGATTAATGTAACACTGGGAAGCTTGTTTAACCCATTTTTTTTGTCTACTCAAAATTTATTAATTTTGCAAAGCATTGCTTGTTCACTATATTTAAATCAGATGTAGAGCATTTTCTTATTACTAGGAATAACATTGGATTTGCTCACTATTTTCTTTGCAAAACATAGGACCAGATCCTGAAAACTCTCTCACAAAAGTAATCCCATAGCAGGAAATCACCAAAGTAGAAGTGAAAGGCATAGTATACATTACAGAAGCATTAAGTGATCATTCTGTATGGTTAAGGAGCCATTTCAAGACTGAAAACAGAGTTCTGATCTAGGCTGCAATATGCATTATATTCTTATGCACATTCCAGCCCTCCTAGCTTGACAGACTTCCACCTGAAACTGGAACTTGACTACCACAAACTTCTTTTTAGAAAGTCATGTTTGGACAAGAGATTGTCATCCCGAAAGTCACCCAATTAGACTAGGCAAATATAGCAAACAAAAAGAAAAAAGTCCACGAATATTCACTCAAACCATGATGTTTGCTTTCTGCAAAGATTCATGAGGCTGAATTTTATTAGCATGAATGTTAATGGAAATGAGGTTTCGAGATTGCATGTCTGAGTATGACGGAAACATACAGAGGCAGGACGGTCCAACTATAGGGCACTGGAAAAGGTCTACCCCTGCTGTATGTGTAATCTTAGGTAAATCAATTCACCCCGTGCATCTATTTCCCCTCTCACTGTTTATCTGTATGTAGCACAATGAGGCCTTGGTTTAGGCCCTTAGTTGCTAGTGCAATACAGATGATTAATAGCTATACATATATACAAATATGCACACCGGAAGTCCTTATGCACCCATTCTGACAGAGACCCAGGAACAATACCACATGACAATTAACCAGCGCAGCTGAACTAATGACTGCTAACAGATATCTTAATCAAGCCCAAAAGATTAAAGAGAAATACCACAAAAAAGATAAATGTGAAGAAATTGCAAATGATATGTTGTGCAAAGAGTAGATAAATTCATTGGAAAAAATATTTTCTTTGCAAATTAGTCACTTGGCTCCATTCTAATTGTTATACCATAGAAATAAGGTTTTTTCCCTTATAAACATAGCTTTATAACAGAAGCCAAGAATTAGCCTGTGTGGCCTTATACAGTAGTTAAATACTCCCCAATATGGAGACAGGTTTTCCCAATCAACCCTGGTTAAACAATTTTCCCTTCCTTGATTTTTCTATTAACCTCCAAAGAAGGTTACTTTAGAAACAAGAGACCAAAACATTTTGTACCATGTGCTTCTTGGAACTGGTTGTCCTTTCAGCTGCCTGCTGAACAGACTTCAAGCTAAACCTTCCCATAGGCTGTTCCAGAGCTACATATTTGTCACCATGTCTTAAATAGCTGACATTATGCATACAATTTGTATTAAACAAGAATAACTTTCAAATTAATTAAACAGTTGACAGAAAGCCTGTTAGTCACTGCTATCATTCCCAGCATTTTACATTGAATAACAGATAAGTTAAATACCTGATTAGCTTTGAAGTTAATTGGTTTTTAATAGAGCAACTGCAGCAAAAGAGTTGCAGACACTGAGGTGCATGCCAATCATAGTACGTGAGCTGTCTGTTTCTCACTAGTAAGGAGTGGCACACGCATACACTCTTCTTTAGAGACTTTGAAAACTGAAAAATAGTAACTAGACTTCAAATAAAATAGAATTCTTGGCTAGACAGAGTGACATAAGAAACTATATCTTTCTTCATATACCTCCTGGCCCCAATCCTACATGGGAATCTTAGGACAAACCACTACAAAGTTTCTTTAACCACACTGGGACTATACACAAATGCAAGGTCTTTACTAGATTATTCTGATGCAAAAGATTGCCCATATAAGATTGCAACCCTGGGAAATGCAGTAAAAATCACTGATACTCATGTGAAAATATAACTTCACAGTAAAAAGAAAGAACACACAACAGATACTCACCACGAGAAGGGAAGGAGATGCAGCCACCCATTACAAAATGGCTGCTTTAGAGCTGCAGATGCTTGGTTCTACCAAATCTAAAGGGCTAGCCCCAGAAAGGCATGCTGGGGAAAATGTCTTACAGAAGGAGATTGTATTATTTCTGGAGGAGGGGATACTTTGGAGTTATGCCTAGCATCATTGTTTGTTTTGTAGTAGTAGTTGGAGATCCTAAGTAAGTATTAGTACCCCACTGCTCTAAGTACACATAATTAAAAGTCCCTGCCTCAAAGGTATTAAAATGACTAATTTCAATAAATAAATTTCTTTTAAAAATTCCTTCACAAGCAGGAGATAGTTCACATTTCAGCACTTCTAATGGGACAGATTATTGCCAATATTGAAGAAAATATATGGCTCAGAATATTGGCACTGGAACACAAAGTCTTTTGGTTTTGGAGAGGAGTATGGAGGATAAAAGGTAATTACAGTCTATTCAGGACCTGGAACCAACAGTTCTGCACACGATAGCCAAATATTCTACTCTTTTCTACCATAGTTTATATAATTCCCCATGCACTTTTCCAACTTCTGTTCTCCTGATGTAGTTTCCACATGCTTCCTCTTTTTTCTCCCCTCTTCTCTTTATAATTTTCTTCCCCTCTCCCTCTGTCTTATTTCTCCCTTCTACCTTTTTTCTCCTCTCTATTTGTTTAGTCTCTTTGTTTTGGTTCCACTCCTGTTTTTTTCCCTCCTGATTCCTCCTCTTCCTAATCATTTGCTGATCAATAGCTTCTGTGAAAAGAGTGTGAAATTCTGCCTAAATTATTCATCTTCAGAAAATCCACAAGATAAAATAAACCAAAAGACTTTTAACAGAAAAGTCAAGACCTCTCGCCTTTATTGGTCCCAGCCTGCCTGGTTCAGTTTCTGCATTCAGTGAAATTTAACAGAAATAAAGAGCAAGATTCACAGGGGACTTAACCTTGTAAATCCAACATTTAGGCACCACTGGCATTCACAAACCACCTGCTCATCTGTCACCTAACCCTGTAGATGTTTAAATGTGTGTCTAATTCTGGACACCTCTTAAGCCCTAATGGGATTCTAAATGTTCCCCAGTCTATCTTGCCTGTTGAACCCAATCTGGTAGTTGTGCTCAAAACATGTCTAAAGCCACATAAAGGATGGAGAAAGAAGAGCTGGTGCCCCTTTCTGCCCCCAAGCCACAGTGATTAAAAGCACTCATTCAAGATTTAGGAGACCCAGGTTCAAATTCCCAGTCTGCCTGAGTTAGGACAAGGACCTGACTCCAGGTTGATCCACCTCCCAGATGAGTGCCCTAGCTTCAGTAGGAGCAACTACAAGCAGAATTAACCTGCTGCTTAGGGAGAGACTTAAATTCAAGCCCCTGCTTCACTGAATATTAATTTACAGTAGAACCTCAGAGTTACAAACACCTCAGGAATGGAGATTGTTTGTAACTCTGAACAAAACACGAAGGTTGTTCTTTCAAAAGTTTACAACTGACCATTGACTTAATGTAGTTTTGAAACTTTACTATGCAGAAGAAATATGCTGCTTTTTATCTCTTAATTTAAATAAAACAAGCACAGAAACAGTTTCCTTACCTTGTCAGATCTTTTTTTAAACTTTCACTGTGTATTTTTAGTAGTTTACATTTAACACAGTACTGTACTGTATTTGCTTTTTTTGTCTCTGCTGCTGCCTGATTGCATACTTCCAGTTCCAAATGAATGTGTGGTTGACCGGTCAGTTCGTAACTCTGAGGTGCTACAGTTTCAACAGGAGAGACTGAGAGCACCCTCTCCACTCCACAATAGCCTAGTTGTTTAGCTGGTCATTTAGGAGGGGTACAATCTGAATACAAGTTCCTGCTCCAGAGTGGGGATTCAAACTTGGGTCTCCTATCTTCTAGCCAAGTGCCCCAAATATTGGGTTAGAGGTTATAAGAGGACACACACACACTTTGCTGGCTCTGAAAAACTTTCCCCAGAACTATTGGGCCAAATTGATGGATAACTTCAGGTCAATCAAAACTGCATTTTTCACTAAATAAACTAAACAATTTTTCCAAAACATTTTGCCCAGCTCTAGTTGTGATGCCTAAATTCCTGTTGTGAATCTAGATTAAAGTACTCTCCCGTGTTTTAAAATTCAATACATATTGCTTCTACAAGCTGTCTGTACCAAAAAGCAATATATATATGTAACTTTCCTAGTCTTTCCCTTTCATTTTGACTCAAGGAACATCTAGTGCTAGTTGAAGTTAATTAATCTTCAATTATATGTTCACGTGTTCGACCTGCAAATGCCTAAAACATCTAGCTTGTCCAATTAAAGTGTTTTTTTCCCCATTGGGAGATGGTAGACAAGCAGCCTTTCCACTAAGGAAGTAATCCCTAAACTGCCAAACTTTGTTCTCTTTCACTGAGGTACATTTCATTGAATGTCTTTACCAGGAGATTTCAAATTACTTCAGTGGAAGAGACTTGATAAACACTGTGTGCCACATTTTCAAGATTTAATGCAAGGTTGCTCATAATAATAATAATAAAATAATTAGAAATTTAGTAACATTATGCAGTTCAATAGAGCCTTTCATCCAAAGCCCTCAAACATTAATTAGCCTTCCAACTCTTCTGTGAATACAGTTTTATTTTTCCAGCTTTGCAAACAGGTAAACAGAGGAACAGAAAGTTTATGTGACTTACCAAATGACCCAGAGCAAGTCAGTAACAGAACCAACTGCAGAAGCAGGATCTTCTGACTCCAATCTTTTCACTTTAATCACTAGGCTACACTGTTTTACTTTTAGATTACCAACAAAAATGTACATATATTTTGATAAACCCACAGGATGCCCGATCAGATATTTTACCTGCTTACTGGGGCAGCTGCAATTCACAAACCCCAACTATCAGTGCTTGGGTATGTCAATTCCAGCTGCCCCAGTAAGCAGGTAAAATATCTGATCTGGCACTCTGTGAGTTTTGTTGGTAATCTAAACTTTTGCCAGTTTGCAATATGCAAAAAGCATCAAACTGAAGGGAAATGCTCCATACATGATGATAAACTGACAGAGCTCATGGAACCAATCTCTGTTAAAATGCTATCCATCTGATTGGGAACACTCCCACTTTTAAGATCTCCCACCTTCCTCCAATTCAACCTTGTCTTCCTATCCACTAAAGCAAACTATAACTGATTAGAATTTTTTTGTTCAAATTAGGTAACATAAAACCAACATGACAACCACAAACATTTTTTTTAGGTAACAGTGTTGGAAGTCAAGTAGTCACAATTACATTTCAAGGTTAATACTCTACTAACATGAATGAGAGAAATTACCTTTTTTGAGTTATATTTCTGTCAGCCTAGCTATAGACACAAAACCACAACAATTCAACCAGTAGATTCAACAAGTGGACTGTTCAAAGGTAGCCAGGCCTAGAAAAGTAATCTCTTATAACAAATATTTAGATTCCAGAGAACACTGCAGGACTCTCTTGGAGGCTTAATTCCATTGGCTCTCTGGTTATACCAAGTCGAGAAGGTGCATACATGTGGAAAGACTAAGGCCCTGATCCTGCAAAGACCTTATGAATAATGTAGTTTTTCTGAATATTGCAAATCCAAATGCACAAGCCTATGAGTGAGAGAAAAGTTATTATAACTAATAAACTGCAAGCATCTATGTTGTATTATAAGAGATCAGGTAGCAACAATTATAGTCAAGGTTGCTAAACACTTTCTTTTAAGAGCCAGGTTTCAGATACTTATAATATGAAATAGTTTTTCCATATATAATTTTGTGACTTTAGGTGTGATCTCAGGAACTTCCAGGGCTAGAAACAGTTACTGTGTGTCCCACTGGAAAGCAGGGGAATCTTTCTGTTCCAATGGTATAAAGCTCTGATTTCTAGTCTTTTGCGGTCCCAAGGGGTAAGAAAAAGGTTTTTGTGGCAGGCTGCTTTTATTAAGAAGTGAAAGGTGTTTGAAGCTGCTCAGAGGTTTGGAATATTAGAAGTTGCTCTGATGTTTTGGATTTGAGGCCAGAGTGCAGGTGAGGCAGTTAATGGTCTACGAAAAATGCAATTTACCATTAGAATATCACATAGCCAATAACCTCCCAGAGACTTGTGCTTTCAGATGAACCCAGAAAGTTAGGGATGCTGAGTCAGTTGCTTCATAAAGGCCTAAGCCTTGTCATCAGCCTGGAAAGGTAGAGATCTCACAAAAGACTGTTCCTTGACATCATCTCACAAACTAGAGGCATGTGCCTTGGCATGTTAAAGCTGCTAAACCTGGTGAGTTCACAAAGTCCTGGGCTCTGACATCAGCCCAGTAAGCTACAGATGCAAAACTGGACACCTCATAGAAATCTGTGCTTTGAAATCATCCCAGCAAGCTTGAGATGATGAGCCAAAAACGGCATAAAGGCTGTTAGACCAGGAGGCTAGACCTCTGAGAGTCTCCCGCCTTGGCATCAGACCTGTCACCTAGAGTATCTGAGCCTATGACCTAACAGATGCCTGACTCTTGACATCAGCCCAGTAAGCTAGAAATGCTGAGTCATTGAACCCACTGTAACTTGTCATTTGACATCAGACAAGCTTAGTAGAACTATGATAGACTCCCACACCTTGATATCAGCCCAGCCAAAGAGAGGTGCTAAGCTAAGAACTTCAGAGAGTCTTGTGCTTTGATATGACAACAGCAAGGTAGAGTTATTTAGACAGTAAACAGACAAAGGCCTGTGCCTTCATAACGATCAGCAGAATTAAGGTGCTGACCCACAGAGTACATTACTTTATTATTTTTCAAAAAATACTATGTTCAGTTTTACCCTGGAAAACATATTTATTTATTTATAGTTTTTTTAGAACATGGTGAATGTTTTTTTCTTCACCTCACCAAATTTCTCCCTTTCTGGGCTTGGGGGGAGCACAGCTACCCCAAACGTCTGTCCCTTCTACCTTTTCACTGGGTGATGAAATTAAGACTTATGAGGAAGAATGTAAGCTGGGAGCAGGAGTAGGAGCTAGTGCCTGGCTGTGGCATAGAAGTGACTCCAAACCATTCTGCCAGTAGATGGAGCAACACTGCCTCTGATGGGAGAAGAATTTCCACACTGTGACTCCACTATATCATTGCTTTCTTTTATCAGAAGACCTACTGCCTTTCTGGCTTCCCTTCCCAGGAGAAGATCTGATGTCTCTAACTTGCCCTCCTCTCCAGGGAAAAAATGGAGATTCTGTCACCAACTTTCCCATTCTTAGGCAGGGAAAAGAGAATGGCCCTGTCAGTTCCCTCTCCCCTCCTGGCACTTCATTATATGTGGGAGTGTGTTCGGGTTGTGCACACACAATTTTGTTTGGCAGGCTGTTGGTCTGCTTGAAGTTATGGGCTTCTTCAGGTACATTTAACTCCTTGTCCTCTTTTCCATGTCCCATTACTCAAGATGATAGAATATGACTTCACCTCATGGCCTCAACACCTAAGATGATATAAAACCACCAGAATTGGTAAACTCCTTTTCCTATTTTGACTTTTTTAACGATACTGATAGCCACCACAGTATGTGGTGTGTTCATGTACACCACAAAACTTGTCACAAAACTCTGTCCTTCTCTTTCAGAAATGCTCCTGATGGTTAATCCGCAGAACATGTTGTGTGCTTTAAACAAGAAAGGGTGAAAGATTAATCATTTTATTCAGGGAGAGCTGAAGGAGCCATTAGAGATGGCAAGTCCATGCCTTATTTAGGAATTTTTTTCTTCTGCCCGAATTATATTACAGACTTTAATTCTCCACTCACTTTAATTAAGTTAGACTCAAACATTAGAGAAGGTAACAAACATAAAATAAAACAAGGAACATTCCTGCCAAGTAGCCTTTTTCTAGTTCTTAGAAATTTATTTCATGCATTATTTCCATAGATACATGAATTTGTCCAGGATTTGACATAAAAATGCTATTAGAATCTCTTTTTTCCCCAAGTACTGTAAACATATGTCTTTGGTCTTTCCAGCATATTAATATTTTATATCTACTGATTACTGCATTTTGTACATATATTTTATTTCTAATATTTCTTCTTAATGCTGTGTATATAAGGACAAAACTATGCAGGCATAAATTGTAGCTATGAGGCAGCATTTATATTCATTAGTGCTAGACGGTCTTTTCTAATAAACGTGTTCTTGGAAGCTAGTTTAACCATGTTTGGTTAATGCACTTCTCAAATGTAGGACATCTGTTTTTGAGTCCCAGTCTATTAACAACTCTCCATTTCAGAGGTGACTAGATTTGCTAGGGAGGCAATATGGCTAATTCTTTGAGATTGGGATAGAGAAAGAGTACCTCATCTCACTGTACGGCAGCTCCTCCAGCTGATAAAGGAGCTGTACTGGTAGGCCAAACCCACTTAGTTAGAGGAAATGACTGTAGTGCAGCTGTAAAGTGTATGTAGGGAGATAGAGGGAGAATTTTCAGGGCTGTAACAGAGATGCAGTGCACTCTTCCCCCTAAACGATTCTTTTAGATCAAATATTAAATCACAGGTCATCTTACTGTGACCTACTTAAATGTCATCATGCTGTACAAAGCTAGTTGATTTTCATAATAATAATTCCTAACAGGGGAGTGTCAGAGGGAGTAGCTCCACCAACAGACTATTCTTGGAAGTAGCAGCACTTGGTGAGTGGTATATTTGGTCCATCTGTGGGCTTTTTGTTTGTTTTCTGTGTACAAGCTGCATAGCTGGGCTGTGGGTCCCTGTATAATCCTTTGGACCTTTGAGCAGCCCAGCTGTTTGAAGACTCTGAGTGGTTAATCGCTTCCTGGTGGTGAGGGGTGGGGTGGAGCTGAGCTGAGCTAAGTGGGGAAGGCTTGGTATAAAAAATCATTTGCTAGATGAACTCAAAAGTGTGAGCAGAGGCAGTTAACATGGGAGTTTCAGAAAGAAAGAGAGAGAGAGAGATTTTTCTTCCAGATTCAATACTGAGTGATAGCAAGAAGGCCAGTGATGGTGACCTGCAGTGGATGTGCCATGTTGTCTTTCCTGCCTGAAGACAAAAGTGCAAGTTAGTGGCTGTGCTGGAGGAGAAGGTTCTTGGATTGGAGGGGCAAGCGGAGATGATAGTGAGAATCAGAGAGGCTGAGGAGTTCCTAGACAACCAGATTCAGGAAACACTAGTACCCCATGTTCAAGGAAGAATGGAGCTGGCCACAAAGGAATCAGTGAGAGAAGAAGTCAGAGAGGAGGTCTCACAGTCCATAACCGCCAGAGGCAAGAGGTTCACAGCAGCAATCTATGTGACTGGAGACGGATGAGGGTAGGCAGACTGTAAGCCCTAGAGGGAAGAGAAAAAAGAAGAATTCTATGTATCTAGAAGTTTCTAATCGATACCAGGCCTGCAACATGGAAACTATGGAAGATACCTATCAAGATCCAGCAGGTGCAAGGGAACAGAGAGATGTATGGGACACACATGTGGAGGGCAGTTCCATCCAACCTGTAAGAAAAATCAAGCTTACCCACAAATAAGTTCCCAAACCATCCAAGGAAGACAGACAATCCTTGTTGGAGAATCAGTACTCCGAAGAATTGAAAGAACATTCTGCAAGGGAAAGGCAGACAACAGGACAGTGTGTTGCCTTCCCTCAGCCAAGACATGAGGTGTCATTCTAAGATTGGATAGGCTTCTGAAGTCAACAAGCAATGATCCATTGATAGTTCATAACAGCACTAATGACACTGCATCATAGGATATCTCAGATAGTAGATGACTTCAGGGAACTCAGAAGTGTGCTGAAGAAGAAAGTTTAACAAACTTCTCTGCAAAGAGAAGACAAGCAAAGAAATACAGAAGATTTGTAAATGACTTGCTGGCTAGGTAAATGGTGTAGAATTTTGGAACATTGGACCACCATCTTTGGAGGTGGGAGGGGTGTATAGCTTGGATGACCTCCACTTCAGCAGAAGGGAGACTAATCTCCTTGGAGACAAGCTGGCTAGAGTAGTAAGGAGGGATTAAATTTATAGCAAAAAGCGGGGTATTAAGAGGGAAGATATGAGCAAACAGCACAAAATTAAGATGTTGAGAACAAAATGAATCAAGAAACCAAAGGACACGAAGAGAATAAATTCTTGAATTGCTTATATGCTAATACTAGGATCCTTGTGTGACGGATTGGATTACAGAAACCCCCTTGGGGCTGCCAACTGATGTGCCAAGACTACTTCTGCCCCTGCTTTCCTGCCCTGGCAGCTTAGGAATTCAGTGCTCTGCCTGGTTTGAGGCAGACCTGCTGCAGACCCGCTAGCCTGCTGCAAACCCAGACCCAGGGTCTGAACCACATTCCCTAACACCTGTAGGCTTAACTGAAAGCAACCTACAGAAGTGTTCCTGTCTTTAACACTCAGATGTCCAACTCCCAATGGGGTCCAAACCCCAAATAAATCCGTTTTACCCGTTTTACCCATAAATGGTTTGCCCTCTATAACACTGATAGAGAGATATGCACAGCTTCCCCCCCCCCAGCTCCCCAATGTATTAATACATACTCTGGGTTAATTAATATTTAAAAAGTGATTTTATTAAATACAAAAAATAGGATTTAAGTGGTTCCAAGTAATAGCAGACAGAACAAAGTGAATTACCAAGTGAAATAAAATAAAACATGCAAATCTAAGCCTAATACAGTAATACAACTGAGTACAGATAAAAACCTCACCAGTTCTAGTAAGCTTCCTTTTACAGACTAGTCTCCTTCTAGTCTGGGTCCAGCAGTCATTCACACCCCCTGTAGTTACTGTCCTTCGTTCCAGTCTCTCTCAGGTATCGTTGGGGGTAGAGAGGCTATCTCTTTAGCCAACTCAAGACAAAATGGAGGGGTCTCCCAGGGGTTTAAATAGACTCTCTCTTGTTGGTGGAGACCCCCTCCTCACTCCTATGCAAAGTCCAGCTCCAAGATGGAGTTTTGGAGTCACATGGGCAAGCCACATATCCATGCATGACTCGGTTTTTACCAGCCAAGTCACATTCCTGGGAAGGCTTAGATGTGGATTGGCATCTTCAAGTTCGTTGTTGGCTTAAGTGGTTTTTGATTGGGCACTTAATTTGCACTTTTCTCAAGAAGCTGACCAAATGCTCTACTAGGCTAGTTAAAATCAAGCCAGTACACAGCCAATATTCATAACTTTGAATACAAAAATGATACATGCATACAAATAGGATGAATACATTGAGTAGATTATAACCTTTACCTAGATATGTTACATAGCATATGTATCCTAAAACATATTCCAGTTATGTCACATATACATTCATAAGCATATTCCATAAAGCCTTATGGGGGGCACCGTCACACCTGGAATTGCTAATTTATGAGCATAAATTCAATCTAGTTGGCATTACTGAAACCTGGTGGGATGATTTGCACAAGTGGAATGTTAAAGTAATGGTTTTAACATATTTAGGAAGGACTGAGTGGAAAAAAGGGGAGAGGAGTGGCGTGCTATGTCAAAAATGGCATTACCCGTTTCCGAGTCACTGGTAACACAAAAGAAAATAATCCTGAATGCTAATGTCCTAACAGATAAAGCACAATGATAGGGTACTAGTTGCTGTCTGCTATCGATCACTAAATCATACAAGGGAACAGGATGGTTGCCTGCTTAGACATCTATCTATAGAGCCCTGCGGGGATACAAATTTGCAGTCACGATGCGGATATCTGTGGATATAAATTGGTATCCACAGAACCTCAGGGCTCTCCCGGGAACCACAGTGGTAAAAGGAGCAGAACGTGGGGCCGCAGCTCCCAGGAGCCAGTGTGCCATGCCAGCAGCTTCTCTGGTGCCTCCAACCCCGCCCACTGGGGTGGGCACCAGTCTCACTGGCAGCTGTCCCTGTTTGCGCTCTTATGTTCAAGCAGTGCACATGCCCCAAGACAGGAGAGACAGACAGCTGGGTGGAAGGAATGGGGGCTGGGCTGGGGGGTGGTACACCCATGCTGGAGGATCTGCCAGCGCGGGGCGCTGACTCCTGGGAGTGGCAACCCCATGTTCTGCTCCTTTCGCCATTGTGGTTCCCAGGAAAGCCTTGCGGTTCCACAGATACTGATTTATATCCATGGATATCTGCATGTGTGGGTATAAATTTGTATCCGTGCAGGGCTCTATCTATCTATAATGTGTAGGGAAAAAACTTGTGAGATCATGGGGGACTTCAACTGGAGTGACATATGCTGGAGGTGTCATGTTGTCAGTACTAAAACATTCTTGTTATTTCTAAACATTATAAATGAAAATTTCTAACTTAAAGTGTTGCAGCCAACATGGGGGAATTTTATATTAAACTTTGTCCAAACAGATATAGAGGATCTGATCACAGAACTGAAAGTTAATGGTAGCATAGGTACAAGTGAGCATGACTTCCCCCCCCCATCCCCCCACAACAAATGGAAGAAAAGGGAGATTGATAGTAATAAATATAAATCAGAAGTTAGGAACTGTATGAAATGAACAAGGGAAGCCAAGGGACACAAGTTGAAACCTATGGCCAGCAAAGTTAAGGACAATAAGAAGGAGTTTTTTTAAATATTAGGAACAAAAAGAATCCTGACAATGCTATTGGTCCATTACTAGATGGGAATGGTAGAATTATCAATAATAATTCAGAAAAGGCAGAAGAGTTCAATAAATGTCTGTTCTGTATTTGGGGAAAAACCAGATGATATAGTCTCATAATATTGTGATGATAAGGTTATTTCCATTCCACTAGTATCTATGGAGGATTTTAAACAGAAGCTACTAAAGTTAAACATTTTTAAATTAGCAGTTCCAGTTAACTGGCTGAGAAGCTCACTGGACAGTTTATGTTGTTTTTCAATGTCCTAGAACACTGGGGACTTTCCAGAAGAGTGGAAGAAAGCTAATGTGCCAATTTTCAAAAAAAGGGTAAACAGGATGACCCAGGTAATTATAGGTCTGTCAGCCTGACCTCGATCCCGGGCAAGATAGTGGAATGGCTTTTAGGTAAGTAGATTGACAAAGAATGAAAGGAGGGTAATGTAATTCATGCAAAGCAATATGGGTTTATGGAAAATAGATCCTGTCAAACTAACTTGATATCTTTTTGGGGTGAGATTACAAATTTGGTTGATAAAGGTAATTATGTTGACATAATTTACTTAAACTTTTGTAAGGCATTTGACTTGCTACTGCACAAACGTCTGTTTAAAAAACTAGAATATAAAATTAACATGGCACACATTAAATGGATTAAAAACTGGCTAATTGATAGGTCTCAAAATGTAATTATAAGTGGGGAATCATCACTGAGGAGGTCTCTTTCCAATGGGGTTCCATGGGGATCAGGTTCTTGGCCCTACATTATTTAACATTTTTATTAATGTCCTGGAAGAAAACATCAAATCATCACTGAAAAAGTTTGCAGATGACACAAAAATTAGGGGAGTGGTAAATAATGAAAAGGCTAGGTCACTGGTGGTCATGACCAGGACATGGGCAGTCTGACCTAGTGATCAGAGCAGGAGTCAGGCAGGGTTAGATACCAGGAGATCAGAGTCTGAGATGGGCCAGAGGTGTCGTGAAGTTACCAGGGAGTGGGAATCACAGGGGAAGCAGTCCAAAGGAGGAAGAACCCAGTCACATGGACAATTTCCTGTACCTGTGCTGGGTTATATAGAAGCTGTGAACCAGTCAGGACCTCCAGCATTCTGCCAATAGGATTCCAGGACTAGAACTCTCTTTCGGGGTTCAGCTTCTGTTCTGGCAACTGTTAACAGATCCCTGCCAGGCAGGTTGGATCTTACTTGCTCCTAAGAGCTGAGTGGACCAGGGTTCAATATCTGCAGTCACTTACAGTAGTTGGAACAATCTAAATTGCTTGGTAAACTGGGCAACAAGCAAACGATAAGCATTTTAATATAGGTAAATGTATACATCTGGGAACAAAGAATGTAGGCCATACCTAGAGGATAGGGGGACTGTATTCTGGGAAGCAGTGACTCTGAAAAAAGGTTTGAGAGTTATGGTGGATAATCAGCTGACTGTGATCTCCCAGTGTCATACTGTAGCCGAAAGAGGTAACTCAGTGGAATCTTGAGGAGGAGCAGAGAGGTTATTTTACCTCAGTATTTTGCACTCGTGTGACCACTGCTGGAATATCATGTCCAGTTATAGTGCCCACAATTCAAGAAAGAGGTTGATAAATTGGAGAGGGTTCAGAGAAGAGCCACAAGAATGATTAAAGGATTAGATAACACGACTCAAGAAGCTCAATCTATTCTCTACATGGGAAACACATATTTAACAATGGGCTCTTCAATCTAGCAGAGAAAGGTATAACATGAACCAGTGGCTGGAAGTTGAAGCTAGACAAATTCAGACTGGAAATTAGGTGTAGTGAGAGTAATTAAGCAGTGTAACAATTTGCCATAGGTCATTGAGGATTTTCCATCACTGACAATTTTAAAATCAAGATTGAGTGTTTTTCTAAAAGATCTGCTCTAGGAATCATTTTGGAGAAGTTCTATGGCCTGTGCTATAGAGGAGGTTTGACTAGATGATCACAATGGTCCCTTTTGGCCTTATAATCTATGAATTTTTATAGCATCTTTTATATTGCAGAGTTCCAAAGCATCTTATAAATGTAGGGCCTGATCCTGGAAAAAGTTATGCCTGCAAACAATGGCTTAATGGATCTCAGTGCAGAAACATTTATATTTATAGGCATAACTGTAGGCTTGAATCGTTACATTGCAAACCTTACACAGTGAAAAAGAGACATTTCTTAAGAGGATCATGTCTGCTGTTGAAGAGTGAACAGCAACAATACACAACTTAGGTGTTATCCTAAAAAGGAATGTGAGTAGCCAGGATGCAATTACCTAAATTGGCATTTGGAAAGTACACTGCACCTAATGTTTCTAAACTTGAAAAAGGGAAATAAGAATTTGATCATCAATGATCAGAAGCTTTGTTTTTTGTGTTTTATCAAAGACAATAGCCGCACCCAACACCTCAAATCAGCAGCTCACGCATGAGTGTAGTATTGAGTCAATAGACTTACTGAATTGCCACTGTCACTTCCTGAAGAACTTAACTAGTCCTTAGAGGTCACTTATTCAAGTGATGATCTAGTCTGGCTCTACTTAGCTCTTATGAACTGTAGAGCTCACAATGTAAGGCAGTAATTTCAGTCTCAATTTTGGGGCACATCATCAACTAGTGTAAATCCACTGATTTCAATGATCTTATCCCAAATTATATAAACTGAGTAGCTTGCCCTTTGTGCTTTTCTTTAACAGCATTGTCAGTATGATTTTTACCATGTTAATGGTGACAACCCAAGCTCACCTTTCATTGATTGGATCTGTAGAAAAAAAAGATTCTCTGTAATGCTAATACTTTGAGGATCTTCCCAAGTGGAAACTGTAACAACACTGGGATAATTAAATTCTTTTAAGATTTTCTAAGTTCAAAATAGATAGCATTCCAAGTCAAGTAAGTTAAATGCAATGCTTCACATAATGCAAAAAATCGATAATTCATTTGATCCTGAAAGGTTCTGAGCTCCATCGAAGGACTAGGTAATAGAAGTAGAGATTCATTAGGAAAATAACTCTCTGAACAGTGCACAAATTTTAGGCAAATTTAAGCATGATTAACTTTCACATTGAGCTATTATGACAGCTTCTCCTAGTTGTTAGGTGATTTATAGTACATGGTATCATAAAATTAAAGATGAGCCAATTATAAAATAGCTGTTCTTCACATATTCCTACATTTCCCCCCAATTGGTTATTTTATAGTATTTTAAATACCTAACCTATAACAATAATAAATTATAATTTAAAGTAGATTATTATTGTAGTTTGAGATTCAAAACTGGCATAGAGAAATTTTGGCTAGTATGAATAGAAGTGGCTATAGGAGTATGCAAACTACTTTCTCCACACAGTTTACTTAGGTATTCAGAAGCTACAACTATGGATAAGGTATAACTACCTAGTTAGATAACTGGATGATTATTTCTGCATAATGTAACTACATTTACTACATATGGAAAATGATGCAATGAGAGATTAAGATTGTACATTTTATAAATTTGGTTGCCTAAAACTAAGCACATAAATAAGTGGCCTGATTTTAAAGAGCACAGAGCAGACACAGCTAATGTCAATGGAAGTTATGTGTGCTCCTCACTATTTAAAGTGAGTTCACTTATTTAGGTGCCTATTATTGAATTGGGTGCTTAATTTTAGGCAACCAATTTTGAAAATGTAGATTAATGTCCAGGACTTCCATTGTAGCATTCTCTGAAATGCTTCCAGTTCCAGGGCCAATTAGACAGGCAGAACTGCAGGGTCTCAATGCATGGATGAGAAGATGGTTTCGGAGGAGGGTTTTAGGTTTATTAGGAAATGGGGAACCTTTTGGGAAAGGAATATCCTACATGGGAAGGATGGGCTCCACCTAAATCAAAATGGAACCAGATTGCTGGCATGTAAAATGAAAAAGGTTGTAGAGGAGTTTTTAAACTAAGGGCTGGGGGAAAGCTGACAGGTATGGAGGAGCATGTGGTTCAGATAGAGTCATCCCTTAGGGGTGGATCTATTAATGGGGATTCTTTATATCCTAGTAAAGAGGAGAGGATAGAAGTTGATAAAGTACAGGTAGGAACTGAAGAGAAACAGTCAAATGAAAAAAAGTCCCATTCAATTACATCACATGAAGGCAGACAACTAAAAAAGTGACACATTTTATAAGTGCTTGTAAACAAATGCTGGAAGTCTAAATACTAAGATGGGTGAACTTGAGTGCCTCGTATTTAATGAGGTTATTTAAATAATAGGTGTCACAGAAACTTGATGGAATGATGAGAATCAGTGGGACATGGGTACAAAATATATAGGAATGACAGGATTGGTTGTGCTGGTGGCACTACGTGTGAAAGAAAGCATAGACTTAAATATAGTAAAAATCTTCAATGAATCAAACAGTACCATAGAATCTCTATGGATAGAAATTCCATGCTAGAATAATAAGAGCATAGCAGTAGGAATATACTACCAACTACCTGATCAGGATGTTAATAGTGATTGTGAAATGCTTAGGGAGATGAGAGAGGCTACAAAAAAAAACCAGAAAAACCAAAAATAATTGCGTATTTCAACTATCCCCATATTGACTGGGTACATGTCACCTTAGGACTTGATGCAGAAATAAACTTTCTGGACACCATTAATGAATGCTTCATGGAGCAGCTAGTCCTGGAACCCACAAGGGTGAGACTATTCTTGATTTAGTCCTAAATGGAGCACAAGATGTGGTCCTAGAAGCAATGATAGCTGAACTGCTCAATAATACTGACCACAATATAATTAAATTTAACATCCTTGTAAGGGAGAAAATATCAAAGAAGCCTGCCACAGTAGCGTTTAACTTCAGAAAGAGGAACTACACACAAATGAGGATGCTAGTTAAATGGAAACAAAAAAGGAACAAGAGTGGAATGCTTGCAAGCTGCATGGAAACTTTTTTAAAAACACCATAATAAAGGCTCAAATTAAATGTATACCCCAAATTAAAAAGAATAGTAAGAGGAGCAAAAAAATGCCCCCATGGATAAACAGAGTAAAAGAAGCAGTTAGAGGCAAAAAGGCATCCTTTAAAAATTGGAAGTCAAATCCTACTGAGGAAAATAGTGAGGCGCATAAACTCTAGCATGTCAAGTGTAAAAGTATAATTAGGCAGGCCAAAAAAGAATTTGAACAGCAACTAACAAAAGTCTAAAAAATTAACATCAATTTTGTTTTAAGTACAAGCAGGAAGCCTGCCAAACAATCAGTGGGGCCACTAGATGATTGAGGTGCTAAAGCAGCACTCAAGGAAGACAAGGCTATTGCAGAGAAGCTAAATGAATTCTTTGCATTGGTCTTCACTGCTGACGATGTCAGGAAGATTCCCACACCTGAGCCATTCCTTTTATGTGGCTAATCTGAGGAACTGTCCCAGATTGAGGCATCAATAAGGATATTTGGGAACAAATTGATAAATTAAACAGTAATAATTCACCAGGAGCAGATGGTATTCACCCAAGAGTTCTGAAGGAACTCAAATATGAAATTGAAGAAATACTAATTGTTCTATGTAACCTCTCTCTTAAATAAGCCTCTGACTGCAGGTTTTCTAATGTGATGCCAATTTTTTAAAAAGGCTCCAGAGGCAATCCTAGCAACTACAAGTGGACTGCTGTGAATGGTGATTACTTTTTCTACTTTTGAGAAGACAGATGCAAAATGTAAGAAGAGATAGGATAGTAAAAGTTAGGGGACATACAGTCAACCTGCGGAACTTATTGCCAGGGGATGTTTTGCAAGCCAAAACTATAAATGGATTCCAAAAATAATTAGATAAGTTCATGGAGGATACATCCATCAATGGCTATTAGTCAAGATAGTCAAGGGCACAACTCCATTCTCTGGGTGTCCTTAAGCCACTGACTGCCAGGCGCTGGGACTGGACAGCATGGGATGCATCACTTGATGATTGCCTTGTTCTTTTCTTTCCCTTTGAAGCATCTGGCATTGGCCACTGTTGGAAGACAGGATACTGGGCTAAATAGACCCAGTATGGCCATTCTCACATTATCGTGTTCTCAAGTACAGAGACCTTGGCCTGCTTAGTCCCATGGCAAACACATCATTAAAAATTCTTGACAAAGTTTGGAATCTTTTTACACACAAGAAGGAGACTCAAAAACAGAATATAAAGTATTTTAAAGTTGAAATCAAGAGGTTATGCAAAACAAACAATGACAACCTATCAAAGTCCCTTTTTTAGAGAGAGGATATTGGTTAGTCTCTTAATTTGTCAAGCTATCCTTCTTATTGAGGAAGAAAGGGTTAGTCCTGTTCTTGAATTTCAAGTCGACTGCTGTGAATGGTGATTACTTTTTCTGCTTTTGAGAAGACAGATGCAAAATGTAAGAAGAGATAGGATAGTAAAAGCTGGAGGACATACAGCTTGTGTTCATGTTCTTGGGATACAATGTGGTTGTCAATCATGGATGGACATGCTGGGCTAGCAGCTTGGTCACGACCGCTGGATCCTGGCCCTGGACCCTAGCTCACTTTCCCAGCCTGGAATGTAATATGGCTGGTTTGGTCAGGTCCCTCTCCTTCATTTGTCCTTCTCAGGCTGGGCAGAGCTGGATGGACCATCTCATTCCATGGTGCTGGTGCAGGTGGTCTCAGGATCAGGTGGAAAGCCAAATGAAAAATAGGACAGCAAGAAGAGACAGAAAGGGATACACAAGGGTTGGGAAGACAAAGCAGGAGCTCATGTGTATCAGGGTGGGGTCCTTCTGGTGCAGTGGTGATGGTCTTGCATCCTCACTGATGTTCTGGGCTGGCTGTCCTGGTGATCAAGGCTCACCCACGAAGGAAAGAATCTCTGGAGCAAAGCAGAGGCCTCTAAACTTTTCCACAGGGAATCCCCCAGGAAGCCATTCTACCATACTGGTCCCCAAAGTCTCTCTTTCTAAAGCTTTAAAAAAATATGATGGTGGGTGGAATAGACCATTGCCCCCATTATTTTGTTAATCAATTTGGCTTAATTACAAATATGCTTAATTTCACTGATTTCCAATGTTTCCTTCCCTTGTTTTCTGTTCACAACCCTAACACAGTCTTTGGGTTGCATCAGTAGCCCCTTTTCTTTAGACTAATCCAGTTTTGTCTCCTTTTCATACCCCTTCTTTCAACATTCATTGTTTTGGGTTAGTGTAACATTTTGATCAACTTTCACCTACTGTCCAACAATTGAGCTCACAATTACAGTAGATCTGTAGGCCCCAGTTATTGCAACAGACTCAGGGTGTACAGAGTGAGTATACAACTACTCTAGAGACTTTGGATACCTAGAAGTGAGATCCTCAACCCCATTCCAGACCCTTTATATTACTTCATTCCCTGTATCTGGCCAGGGGAGGATTTTCTCCAGCACAGGTACTGTGAAAGACATCTGTAAGGAATGCCCTCCAAACACCCCCTTCACAAGTGGTGGGCATCCAGTTAGTGGGGTGGGACAAGTGAGGGGCCTTTCAGGGGTGGGAAACGTCCATAACTTGGACAAGTCCCCAAAGTTGTCTAAGTTACATTAGGGGCCTCTCCAGTCCCCAGAGCAGCAGAGGACTGGGAGAGAAGAAATAGTGATGGCATAGTATTGTTTACTCCTGTCTTAAATTTTATGCTGTGTAGCAGTGCATTACTAAACATACAGTGTCTGAACTGATTCCTGTACAATGCATGCAGGTCTAACATAAAAGAGGTAAACTTATTTTAATGACATTATATTTGAACATTTTCACCATTTTCTTTCTTGTTTACATCTGTCAAATGGACGTGTATTTTTAAAAAATCTATACAGCCCTCAAATCATCAAGTGAGACTGGCAAGAAAAAGAGTATCTAAAATTTGCCATCAAATCAGGAGGAGGTGGGGGATGAGGCACTTTTAGAACAAACAGCATAAATGTCCCCCCTTCCCCCCCCTGCCAAAAAAACACCTGGTAGCAATGGGAGACTTTACCCAGTGTAATGGGTGCCTACTACACAGAGGTATACAAAGGGTTAATCATGCCCTGTCCCAGAAAAAGCAGGGGAGGTGAGTCCTCCGAGCAGCCTATAGAGGCTGCGTGAAGCACAGCCAATCAGGGAGAAGCTGTAGTGAGCAACCAATCTGGGGCCGGCAGGCTCAGATAAAAGGAATATGCAGGGCAGTGTAGCATTAGTTTGCTGCTGGAAGCTCAAGGAGTATGGACTGTGTCCCCGGAAGGCTGAGAGAACTGTAAGTACCTTGGACAGGGAAATTGCTAGCATGGACCGGGGAAGCACAGACTGGCTGGCTCTGGGGCTGAGCAGCTGCGGGCCCTGAGGTGAGGGCAAAGAGGGCATTAGGGCCGTGGGGAAGTGGCCCAAGCAAATAGAGCAGCATTGCCAGAAGTTAAAGAGGTGCAACAGGAGGCTGCTATTTACAGGGTTCCTGGGTTGGGACTTGGAGTAGTGGGTGGGCCCAGAGCCCCCTCCCCACTCACCACTGGGGAAGTTGCTGGACAATAGGACTGTGATATGCCCCTCCCCCTGGAAGGGGGAAACACGGATGGCAACCTTATTGAAGGGCTGAGTCGTGAAGAGAATGCTGTGGTTCCGAAAGCCAAGAGAAGGGCTGTAAGCAGAAGCAGAGACAGAGTGATGGTTTTCAAACTGCAGATGGGGATGTTGGCCTTGAGCTAATCCCCCAGAGCAACCAGGAGGAAGCTCCAGTCCAGCGGTGAGGGATGCACACTGTGACACCCAGACATCCATTGGAAAAGTATTACTGCAAAACAGAAATCTCCAATAAATTATTTGAATGTTTGGGGACAACTTTGTGTTTCACAAAGTAACCAGGGGGCAGCCATTTAGACTTTATTCTGACTAATAGGGAAGAATTGCCTGTGAATCTGAAGGTGGAAGGCAATTTGCATGAAAGTGACCGTGATATGATATATTTCATGATTCTAAGGAAAGGAAGGAGTGAGCGCAGCAGAATAAGGACAATGGACTTCAAAAAAGCAGACTTTATCAGACTCAGAGAGCTGGGAGGTAAGGTCCCATGGAAAATAATTTCAGGAGAACTGACAGTTTCTCAAAGAGATAATATTAAAGGCACAACAGCAAACTATTCCAATGTGAAGGAAAGATAGGAAGAATAGTAAGAGGTGAAAAAGGGGCTGCATCAGGAGTTCTTTAGTGACTTGAAAATTGAAAAGGAATCCTACAGAAAGGGGAAATAAGGATACATTGCTAAGGATGAATACAAAAAAATAACGCTACAATGTAGGAACAAAAATCAGAAAAGCTAAGGCACAAAACTAGTTACACCAATCAAGGGACATAAAAGGCAATAAAAAGGCTTTGTAAATACATTATGAGCAAGAGAAAGACAACAGAAAGCGTAGGTCCTCTTCTTAGTGGGGAAACAGAGTTAATAACACTGGTCTACAATTTTTGAGACGTCATCTGCTTCAGAGATAAAATGTACTATTTATTATGTATTTTGATGTGCTGAATTCAAATATGATAATTAAAACAACTGATTGGCTACTGTTTCTAAGGGTATGTCTATACTTACGCGGTAGTTCGACGGCTGGCAATCGAACTTCCGGGTTCGATTTATCGCGTCTGGTCTGGATGCGATAAATCGATCCCGGAAGTGCTCGCCGTCGACTGCGGTACTCCAGCTCGGTGAGAGGAGTACCGCGGAGTCGACGGGGGAGCCTGCCTGCCGCGTGTGGACCGCGTCTGAACCGCGGTAAGTTCGAACTAAGGAATGTCGACTTCAGCTACGTTATTCACGTAGCTGAAGTTGCGTACCTTAGTTCGAATTGGGGGGTTAGTGTAGACCAGGCCTAAGATATTTAAGTTTTTACATTTTATGTCTATGTATATTGTGTAGATAGTAGAGTTTTAATCATAAATTGTAAACCTAGGTCTTTTCATGTGTTTATGGTTGCTTTACATGATAATATTTCACCTGTCCGGGTTATGTAACACTTTAAAAATCAGCAAAAGGGTTATATAAATAAAATTTATTATGAAATTAAAAGGCAAAAAACTATTCTGTACATAGTTTAGTCCTATTCAGTGTCTGCTCGGCGCTTCTTGGCTTGTCTCTTCTATTCATTAAATGGAGCATCTCTTGTCACTGTCCAGCAATAGTCTGCAAGCATTGATGGGCTCCATTTGCCCTGATAGCGTTTCTCCATTGTTGCAATGTCCTGGTGAAATCGCTCGCCGTGCTCGTCGCTCACTGCTCCGCAGTTCGGTGGAAAAAAATCTAGATGAGAGTGCAAAAAATGTATCTTTAGTGACATGTTGCAACCAAGGCTTTTGTATGCCTTGAGGAGGTTTTCCACCAACAACCTGTAGTTGTCTGCCTTGTTGTTTCTGAGAAAATTTATTGCCACTAACTGGAAGGCTTTCCATGCCGTCTTTTCCTTGCCACGCAGTTCATGGTCAAATGCATCATGTCGAAGAAGTTCACAAATCTGAGGACCAACAAAGACACCTTCCTTTCTCTTAGCTTCACTTAACCTTGGAAATTTTCCACGGAGGTACTTGAAAGCTGCTTGTGTTTTGTCAGTGGCCTTGACTAAGTTCTTCATCAGACCCAGCTTGATGTGTAAGGGTGGTAACAAAATCTTCCTTGATTCAACAAGTGGTGGATGCTGAACACTTTTCCTCCCAGGCTCCAATGACTGTCGGAGTGGCCAATCTTTCTTGATGTAGTGGGAATCTCTTGCACGACTATCCTATTCGCAGAGAAAACAGCAGTACTTTGTGTATCCTGTCTGCAGACCAAGCAAGAGAGCAACAACCTTCAAATCACCACAAAGCTGCCACTGATGTTGGTCATAGTTTATGCACCTCAAAAGTTGTTTCATGTTGTTATAGGTTTCCTTCATATGGACTGCATGACCAACTGGAATTGATGGCAAAACATTGCCATTATGCAGTAAAACAGCTTTAAGACTCATCTTCGATGAATCAATGAACAGTCTCCACTCATCTGGATCGTGAACGATGTTGAGGGCTGCCATCACACCATCGATGTTGTTGCAGGCTACAAGATCACCTTCCATGAAGAAGAATGGGACAAGATCCTTTTGACGGTCACGGAACATGGAAATCCTAACATCACCTGCCAGGAGATTCCACTGCTGTAGTCTGGAGCCCAACAGCTCTGCCTTACTCTTGGGTAATTCCAAATCCCTGACAAGGTCATTCAGTTCACCTTGTGTTATGAGGTGTGGTTCAGAGGAGGAGGATGGGAGAAAATGTGGGTCCTGTGACATTGATGGTTCAGGACCAGAAGTTTCATCCTCTTCCTCTTCCTCGTCTGACTCAAGTGAGAATGATTCTGGTGCATCAGGAACCGGCAGTCCTTCTCTGTGGGGTACTGGGCGTATAGCTGATGGAATGTTTGGATAATACACAGTCCACTTTTTCTTCTTTGACACACCTTTCCCAACTGGAGGCACCATGCAGAAGTAACAATTGCTGGTATGATCTGTTGGCTCTCTCCAAATCATTGGCACTGCAAAAGGCATAGATTTCCTTTTCCTGTTCAACCACTGGCGAAGATTTGTTGCACAAGTGTTGCAGCATATGTGTGGGTCCCACCTCTTGTCCTGATCTCCAATTTTGCAGCCAAAATAAAGGTGATAGGCTTTCTTAACCATAGTGGTTATACTGTGCTTTTGTGATGCAAAAGTCACTTCACCACAAACATAGCAGAAGTTATCTGCACTGTTCACACAAGTACAAGGCATCTCTGCTCACTTTGGCTAAACAGAAATGTGTCCCTTTGCAAAATCAAACACTGACAAATAAGAGAGCACCACACTGTATGATTTCTAGAGCTGATATAGGGCAATTTGTTCAGCAGAGTGATGTAAGCTTTGTTATGATTGCATCATCCATCACTTCTAGGAATAACATGATGCAATTTATATCATGTATGACGCAATACCCGCTTCAGATTGCATCATTCACTGTTTTGCCTAAAAAGCAAGTACTGTCCAAACCCAGTCATAGATTTATTCATAGATCCAGTCAAAGATGTAGTTTAGTCATTTCTGGTTTAAATTGAGATCCCTTCCCTTTATAACTCACTTATCCTCCGCCATTCCCAAGTCAAGGGTCGTATATACTGACCCAATAGCATATCTTGAAAACTAGAGCCAATCAACAATTTAAAGCATCATTTTCGTTCTCAGTGACCCAGAATTAGTAAAGTTTGACTACATTTATTTCAGAAGCATTTTGGCTGTAGAGCAGTGTAATGGAAGACATTAAGAAAGCTGAGCTGATAAATGCCTATTGTGCTTCATTCTTCACTAAAAAGGTTAGTGGTAACCAGACACTCAACATAATTAATATTAACAACGGGGAAAGAACATAGGCCAAAATAGGGAAAGTATAGGTTAAAGAATATTTGTATAAATTAGATGAATTCAAGGCTGCAAGGCCTGATAAAATTCATCCTGGGTACTTAAGGAACTAGCTGAAGCAATCCCTGAACCATTAGGAATTATATTTAGATGATGCACGAGATACAATATGACTGGAGAAGGGCAAACACAGTACCTATCTTTAAAAGGGGAACAAGGAGGACCTGGGGAATTATAGACCAGTCAGCCTAACTTCAATAGCTGGAAAGATACTGGAAGAAATTATTAAATCAGTTTGTAAATACCTAGAGGATACTAGAGGGTTATAAACAATAGTCAGCATGGATTTGTCAAGAACAATTCGTGCCAAACCAACCTAATTTCCTCCTTTGACAGGGTTAGTGGTCTTGTGGATAGGGAGGAAGCTGTAGATGTGACATATCTTGATTTTATTGAGACTTTTGACACAGATCCATATTACAGTCTCATAAGCAAACCAGGAAATACAAAATATGATAGATGAAATAACTACAGGGTGGATGCAAAACAGGATGAAAGACTATACTCAAAGAGTAATTATCAATGGTTCACTGTCGAACTGCGAGGACAAATCTAATGGGATCCCACAGAGTCTGTCCTGAGTCTGATAATATTTAACATTTTCATTAATGACATGGATAATGAAGTGGAGAGTATCCTTATAAAATTTACATATGACACCGAGCTGGGAGGGGTTGCAAGCAATGTGGAGTTCAGGGTTAGAATTCAAAATGACCCTAACAAATTGGAGAATTGGTCTGAAATCAACAAGATGAAATTCAATAAAGAGAAGTGCAAAGAACTTCACTTAGGAAGGAAAAATCAAATGCACAAATAGAAAATGGGGAATAGCTGGCTGGGTAGTAACAGCACTCTTTAAATATGTTAAAGGTGGTTATAAAGAGGACGACATTGATCATGTTCTCCATGTTCACTGAATGTTGGACAAGAAGTAATGGAATTAATGTTTAGCAAGGAAGATTTAGGTTAGATATTGATGTAAGCAGAGTCAGGATGAGCTCTACCCTGACATCTGGTGGTGAATTATGGCGAGTGTGGAAAAGAACTCCAGGGGCTGATCTTGTTTGCATAGGCACACCCACTCGCCTGGCATGAAACACAGCAACTGAAAGTGGTTACTTTGGCTGGTGTGGGATCCCCAGTTTCTCTATTATTGGGGCAGGAACAATAAAGTTTTGTTACCCTGATTCTGTGAATCAAGGCCAGTGGAACTGTTGTATGACAGAAGGACTGAGTGAGTCCTTCACCATTACCTAAGTAGCACTTGCTTGACAAGGGGTATGGGTTACAAAACCCAGTGAATGGAGAGAGGATGGGGACAGGTATTTGTACCTGATGGTATGGGCCCCTTCTGAGGGTTTGAAACACCAATTGCACCGCCTCCTCTCTCCACTGTTGAATGTCAGAGCTAACTTTGATTCCCTTAGGAGTCTAGTTACAGGCTGCTGAGCTGAATTCACTTTGGGCCAATGGTGCACCAGCACTGGGGCTCCCCTACTATACTATGAGCTGAAATCGCTAAGAGCTGAAATCACAAAAGAGCTGATGTTATTAAGAGCTGAGATCACTGAGTGCTGTGTTAACTAGTGGGGGATCCTGAAGCTATATTGCTCAGCAGCTGGCGGAGCAATTTGTGGGGACGACTGGAGGAGCAGTGAGCGGCGTGGAGCCTTGCGGGGCCGGTTGGAGTGGCCCAAGGAACGGCGAGCGGAGCTGTTTGCGGGGACGGCTGGAACGGCTCACAGGTCGGTGAGCGGAGAGGAGCAGCTTGTAGAGCGGAGCAGTTCGTGGGATGGCAGGAAAGTGGACTGGCTCGTGGTAAAGGCTGCAGCGGAACCCCCACGGAGAAACAGACGGCTGGCCAGCCTTGGATCACGTAAGGTGCCCCTTAACACCCTGCGTGCCCCCCCCTTTTTTTACTCTGGGGCTGCACTGACCAGGGACAGAGACTTTGGGGGTTGTTGGACTTTTGGGACTTTGGGGGTTGCTGGACCCAAGAGACTTTGGGGGTGTTGGACTTTGGGGACTCTGGGTGATTTTTGGGTTGCTGGATTCAAGAACCAAAGGGAAAGGACACAGCCCAATTTGCTGGGGTGGGTTTTGCTCATGGTTTGTGTTATGAATCCTGTTTGTGGTGTTTTTCCAATTTTATGCTGATGTCGTTTACCTCATGTTATTAAACATTTTCTACTACACTCAGACTCCGTGCTTGCGAGAGGGGAAGTATTGCCTCTTAGAGGTACCCAGGGGGGTGGTATGTAATTGTCCCAGGTCACTGGGTGGGGGCTCGAGCCGGTTTTGCATTGTGTTATTGAAACGGAACCCCTAGATACAGAACCCGGCCCTTGTTGCTGCCAACTTAGATGGGCAGAAGGGTTACATTAGAAAAATCTTTCTAACTAAAAGAGTAGTTTTGTTCTGGAATAGGCTCAAAGGGAGGTTCTGGAATCCCCATCTGTGACATGCTTTTCAAGAACTGTGAACCACTGTGTTACCTCTCTGCATCAGCAGGTCAGAGCTCTGCTGGAGATTAGATTGAGAGTATGTCTACACAGCAATGTGGCTCAAGCCTAACCCCCCTTTGCGTCCACTCACTAATTGTGCTAATCTAGGGCTCGGACCTAAGGTCTCAGGACCCTGCAGGGCTGGAGGGTCTGAGCTCGTGTTAATCTGGGACCTAGAGTCTGAGACCTATTGCTTTCTTATGTGCATGTGGTCTCAGCTTGACACGGGTACCAGAAGTCTTCCAGATGTATCCCAGAGTTCCCGGTGACAGATGAGCAGTGCTGCAGGCAGAAAGCTTCATTACTACCTGGCCAAGCATGATCCCTCATCCTGCTTGTCTCACAGCGGCGGTGGCTGCAATTCCGTCTCCTCCTCTCTACTGTGTAGAGCTTGCTTGGAATAGGGAGCAAAGCTGACAGGCAGGAGGCAGCAGGGAGGTTTTGGGGCTGGCCCCCACTCAACACTCTGACAGTGCATGAAGCCTGGGAGCTTCTGCACATGCAGCCTGAAGGAGGGCGGGGAGGGGGGGAGGCAGGAGCAAGGGCCAGAGAGTAGAATGGGGACTAAAAGGCTACCCTGCAGGGAGTGGTAGGAGCTAATTAAGCAGTTTGTGTGTGCAGGAGCGCCTGGGCAGTGTGCACTGACAGGGTGGTAAGTGGGGGCCAGTCTCCTACGGTGGCAGCTCTGGTTCCTCCTTACTATGGGAGAGGGATGACCCCCAACAATCTGGCTGCTCCTTTGCCTGCAGGGGAGCTGCTTGGTCCCTGCTCTCTGCACCTCCCCTCCATCCCCCTGCCCCGTGGCACTGCATGTGCAGGGGCATGCAGGCAGCATGCACTGTCAGGGTGGTAAGTGGGAGCCAGCCCCAAAACTTCCCCGTGGCCTCCCACAGTGGTGGCTCCAGCTCCTCCTCACTGCTGCAAGGAGCTTGCCCAGAGCAGGGAGGAAAGCTGACAGGTGGGAGGCAGCTCCCAGCTGTCAAGATGTTGCAGTCATTCCTCCTCTGGCCATGCTGTCTACTAGTCCACGGGGCCATTTACTATTAACTGCTGGGAGAGTTGTTGCAACGTGTGGCTGGGAAGGGTTGGTCCCGGGGGTGAGCTGCAAAAGCCCCAGCAGACCTGAGGGGGCACCCTGCAGGGCGTGCTGGAGACAGAGCTGGCCTTACCTCTGGGGCTGTGCCATACAGCAGTCTGAACTGGGTTGGGGGGGCAAAGAGAGCACCTCCGGGTGTCTCCTGCACTCATCCTGAGCTGCTTGGTGCAGCCTACCTGTCAGGGTAGCTGCTTACCTACCCCCAAATGCCTGAAGAGCAGGGACAGATGGGAAGCATCTGGGCTAATGGCAAGTGCTCCTGGGAGTGCACAGCAGTGTCCAAAGTTGGCCGGCACTGAATAGCGGATGGAACGGGGCTCCCTTGTAGAGGGACATTTTCAGCAACCATCCAGGTGCTCAAGTCGCTGCCAATTATTGGGATAAAATATTGATTATTTTGCTTATTGCCAAGAGTAGCACCTGTAAGGCCATTGTACCAGCCTTAGCATCACTAAGGCAAAGCAGGGAAAGGAGGGGGACAGCGATCATGAGGAGTGAGCCTGATTCTATGTCTTCTCTGATATGCTGGGGTAAGAGTCTGTGAAAAACTAGACGTCTATCTATATTGTATGTGTGTCGGGGTCCATGAGACTGCAGACTCTGCAAAAACATGTCTGTATAACTAATGGCTCAAAAAGTGCTCGATTAATGTTTTTTCTTTGATTGACATATTGTTGATGTAATTGTAGCAGTTACTAATATAAAAGGGGTAGACAGGTCTGAGGAATTTGGATTTGACCTTCTGGACATCGTTTGGAATCCCTAGTGACAGGTGGGTAGCTGGCCACTTGAACCTTGTCGTTTGACCACTCAAGACCCCTCCAGACCGTGGGTAACTATTGTTTAGGGGTGCTCTATAACCTATTATATTTGTATGTGCTTGAAACTAAATAAAACAGAGACTTTGAGTAAAGTCATTCTGGTGAGAGTGCTGAAGACTAATAAAGTGAAGGTTTTAAGTAAAAGCACTTGATTTTCTGTGATTTATGCCAGCCATATAGCAGACTGATGTGCTGTCTCTCCCTTGGGGTTTATTTCCTTATATCACCTTACAGAGAGTAAAGTTACTGAGACCTTTGGGTTTAGGGCACTCCGGGTAACACTGTGGACAGGTTCCCGGCAGCTTGGGGAAACAGACCCTGTGCTGGTTGCATGCTGTGCTTCAGTTTGTGCCTCGCAATGCTGCCATCCCCCCAGTGCTTCGCAGCATGTCCAGCCTGGCGTTCTCACCACTGGTGCCAGAGGCTTGGGTGCTACCGCGAACCAAAGCTGAGTGTGTGGGCTGTCCGTGCCATTTGCAGTGGTCTCTGCTGTAGGTGCACACAGTCCCTACCATAACTTAAAAAGCTTCTCCAGTATACTGAAGGTGTGTGGCCATTCTGTGTATCTGTACTGATACAGAAAGAAAGGGTGCCAAAAAGTTCACCCAGGATGCCATTTTCCCTTAGGCCAGCCCTGATTGACTGTTAAGAAAACTCTAGTGCAGACAAGCCCTAAGAGTTTGCACAATCCAGTCCCTGGTCACTGTTTCATAAATTCACTTATCTAATCCTTTTCAATTGTGATATTATATACTGTGTACTTACAGAATCTCTCTCCCCTCCCCAATAATATGAGAAATGAACACAAACCATAAATACAAGTAATGTATGTATGTCTCTTACATAATTACTTTCCTAAGCCAACCAAATGCTTTTATATCTAAGATGTTAATATAGTGCCTATTACCATGGTATCTAAGTGAACACTTACGGCCACTCTCTACTTTTGTCTGAATAAACTTTAGGAGCTTATTTTTTCCAAAATAACTCAAACTTTCCTGAATCTTAGTAATTAAGAAGGAATAGAATAAGTGACTTACAGCGCCCATAGTCACACAGCACATTCATTGCAGAATTAGGAATAGTTCTTGTATCCTGTCCCTAGCCCCTTTATTAACCCCCACCATGTTTCTTCCCTAACTGACACCACAAAAATCACAGCTTATACCTCAGTATTGTAAAATTTCATATTACAATAGCACTCTTCATGACTTCAGTAACTCATTCTAGGGTGACCAGATAGCAAATGTGAAAAATCAGGACAGGGGGTGGGGAGTAATAGGTACCTATATAAGAAAAAGCACCAAATATCGGGACTGTCCCTATAAAATCGGGACATCTGGTCACCCTAACTCAATCACATCCACATCTTCCTATTAATACAGAAGTCAAATATGCAAAAGATTCACACTTTAAGTAGTGTTTGAATAGATTAAAAGATTTATAAATGTTTAGCAAGAAAAATTACAGTATTGCAAAGACTTTCTCACATTTGAAAGATAAAATATGTTTTCACCATCTGTGGACAATGCCTTCCATCATCTAATAAATGGAATAAGTAAAGACCAAAGAATTGACTTCCAACACATTCAGCAATTCAAAACAGCACAGTGTATTCCAATTTACCTTATACCAGCATCTTGACAAAAATCTCTTCTGGACATATATTTCATTTTTCCCCTTTAGATTAATCAGACTTTTTCTATTTTGTATCCAAGCCAAAAAAGGTTGTAAATCATTACTTCAACCGTTCTGCTTATTTGGCATAGTTATGATTGAGTCACTTTCAGGATGAAGTGACTCAATTCACTGGCTTGATTATACACACAATTAAAGAAAATTATGCAGCAAAAGAAAAAACAGTATTATATACTAAAGACAAAAGGAAATTTACTGTCTATTGATTAAAAGAAATGGAAATTATTACACCTCTTATTATAAGAGTTTCCAATACTAACAATTTAAATTTCAAAGGGATTGCAAACTACTCTTCTGAAACATTACTACACTATTCTAGCAGTCTATCTAGTATGTATTGTCCCTCATTTCATCATGAAAAAACATAGAGTTTATCTAATGAAGATTGGGTCAAACCTGAAGGGTGAAATCCTGACCCCATTGATGCTGGAGAGTTTACCATTTTACCATTTGTCTTTAGTGTAGTCAGGTTTTCACCTGAAGTCCTTATGCAAATCTTCCATTGATTTCAAGGCGAATGAAGAGGAAAAAAAGCAATCAAATAAAGAAATAAGGTGATCACTGTCTGCATGGAGAAGAATGGTTTCTCACAGTCCTGTGGTCAGAGGGAAACTGAGATTGAAATCAGTCAAGAAATGTTATTGAACTTCTGCTCTTTTATGATCAGTTGGAAGGAAGGTGAAAGACACGAAACTTTGACCATGAGAGATACATAAAATCACTGTCCACAGAGAAAGTCTACTGACAAGCTTCATGGAACAGATAAGGGAGTAAGATACTCTGCATCAGTGCCAGTGTAACCGTCATGCTTTATACTGCAGTATTTGACTTCCTTTCTCACAAAGTAAAGGGAGAGAAGCAGTGGAGAAAGGACATGAATTTTAGTTGGAATACTGTGTGTCTGAACACATGCAGAGTGTAGCACAGGGCAACTAAGCTAGAAAGGCCCAAAAACATCTGGACATATGTCTAGAAATTCACTAGACATGCTCAATAACTATTCTGAAGTGGTGTAGCTATTTCTGAAGCTGTGTGTGATGGGTTTGGCCACAGAGATCCCCTTGGGACTGTCACCTGATGTGCTGGAATTACCTCTGAGCCCGTTAGCCCTGTCAGCTTGGGACTCCAGAACCTGGTCTTGTTGAGCCAGACACGCAAGCCTGATGCAACACAGACACAGGTCTGAACCACGTCCCCAAAGCTGCAGGGTTTAACTGAAAACCACTCAGCAGGTATTCCTGTCTCCAGCACCCAGACACCCAGCTCCCAATGGGATCCAGACCCCAAATAAATCCGTTTTACTCTGTATAAAGCTTACACAGGGTAAACTCATAAATTGTTCGCCCTCTTTAACACTGATAGCGAGATATGCACAGCTGTTTGCTTCCCCGGGTAATTAATCATTTACTCTGGATTAATTAATAAACATGATTTTATTAAGTATAGAAAGTAGGATTTAAGTGATTCCAAGTAAGACAGAACAAGGTCAGTTACTAAGTAAAATAAATCAAAATATGCAAGGCTAACTTAATACACTAAAGATCTAGTTACAAATACTAACTTCTCACCCTAGATGTTATCTCAGGTACAAATGTATACCCCAAATTAAGAAACACAGTAAAAGAACCAAAAAAGAGCCACCGAGGCTTAACAACCATGTAAAAGAAGCAGTGAGAGATAAAAAGGCATCTTTTAAAAAGTAGAAGTCAAATCCTAGTGAAGTAAATAGAAAAGAGCATAAGCACTGCCAAATTAAGTATAAAAATGTAATAAGAAAAGCCAAAGAGGAGTTTGAAGAACGGCTAGCCAAAAACTCCAAAGGTAATAACAAAATGTTTTTTAAGTACATCAGAAGCAGGAAGCCTGCTAAACAACCATTGGGGCCCCTGTTTCAGTCTTTACGGCTGAGGATGTTAGGGAGATTCCCAAACCTGAGCTGGCTTTTGTAGGTGACAAATCTGAGGAACTGTCACAGATTGAAGTGTCACTAGAGGAGGTTTTGGAATTAATTGATAAACTTAACATTAACAAGTCACCGGGACCAGATGGCATTCACCCAAGAGTTCTGAAAGAACTCAAATGTGAAGTTGCGGAACTACTAACTAGGGTTTGTAACCTGTCCTTTAAATTGGCTTTTGTACCCAATGCCTGGAACATAGCTAATGTTACGCCAATATTTAAAAAGGGCTCTGGAGGTGATCCCGGCAATTACAGACCAGTAAGTCTAACGTAAGTACTGGGCAAATTAGTTGAAACAATAGTAAAGAATAAAATTGTCAGACACCTAGAAGAACATAAATTGTTGGGCAAAAGTCAACATGGTTTCTGTAAAGGAAAATTGTATCTTACTAATCTATTAGAGTTCTTTGAAGGGGTCAACAAACATGTGGACAAGGGGGATCCAGTAGACATAGTGTACTTAGATTTCCAGAAAGTCTTTGACAAGATCCCTCACCAAAGGCTCTTATGTAAATTAAGTTGTCATGGGATAAAAGGGAAGGTCCTTTCATGGATTGAGAACTGGTTAAAAGACCAGGAACAAAGGGTAGGAATAAATGGTAAATTCTCAGAATGGAGAGTGGTAACTAGTGGTGTTCCCCAAGGGTCTGTCCTAGGACCTATCCTATTCAACTTATTCATAAATGATCTGGAGAAAGGGGTAAAAAGTGAGGTGGCAAAGTTTGCAGATGATACTAAACTGCTCAAGATAGTTAGGACCAAAGCAGACTGTGAAGAACTTCAAAAAGATCTCACAAAACTAAGTGATTGGACAACAAAATGGCAAATGAAATTTAATGTGGATAAATATAAA
This sequence comes from Terrapene triunguis, assembly GCF_002925995.2. Taxonomy (NCBI): domain Eukaryota; kingdom Metazoa; phylum Chordata; order Testudines; family Emydidae; genus Terrapene; species Terrapene triunguis. The sequence goes on from NW_020664931.1 coordinate 8,278,056, forward strand.
GTAATGCACATTGGAAAAAATAACCCCAACTATACATATAAAATGATGGGGGCTAATTTAGCTACAACAAGTCAGGAAAAAGATCTTGGAGTCATCGTGGATAGTTCTCTGAAAATGTCCGCGCAGTGTGCAGAGGCGGTCAAAAAAGCAAACAGGATGTTAGGGATCATTAAAAAGGGGATAGAGAATAAGACTGAGAATATATTATTGCCCTTATATAAATCGATGGTACGCCCACATCTCGAATACTGAGTACAGATGTGGTCTTCTCATCTCAAAAAAGATATACTGGCACTAGAAAAGGTTCAGAAAAGGACAACTAAAATGATTAGGGGTTTGGAATGGGTCCCATATGAGGAGAGATTAAAGAGGCTAGGACTCTTCAGCCTGGAAAAGAGGAGACTAAGGGGGGATATGATAGAGATATATAAAATCATGAGTGATGTGGAGAAAGTGGATAAGGAAAAGTTATTTACTTATTCCCATAATACAAGAACTGGGATCACCAAATGAAATTAATAGGCAGCAGGTTTAAAACAAATACAAGGAAGTTCTTCTTCACGCAGCGCACAGTCAACTTGTGGAACTCCTTACCTGAGGAGGTTGTGAAGGCTAGGACTATAACAGCATTTAAAAGAGAACTGGATAAATTCATGGTGGTTAAGTCCATTAATGTCTATTAGCCAGGATGGGTAAGGAATGGTGTCCCTAGGCTCTGTTAATCAGAGGGTGGGGATGGATGGCAGGAGAGAGATCACTTGATCATTACCTGTTAGGTTCACTCCCTCTGGGGCACCTGGCATTGGCCACTGTTGGTAGACAGGATACTGGGCTAGATGGACCATTGGTCTGACCTAGTACGGCCATTCTTATGTTCTTATGTAATCCTTTTCAGACCAATGTTGTAGTTTATGGCCTGGTTCCAGTTATCACTCACACCCCGTAGTCACAGTCTTTTGTTCCAGTTTCTTTCAGGCATCTCTTTGGGTTGGAGAGGCCATCTCTTAATCCAGCTGAAGACAAAATGAAGAGGCTTCCAGTGCCTTTTATATTCTCTCTCTTGTGGGTGGAAACCCCTTTGTTCTTCTGTGCAAAATCACAGCAACAAGATGGAGTTTGTAGCCACCTAGGCAAGTCATATGTCCATGAATGATCAGCTTTTTGCAGGCCGACACCATTGTTTACATGTTAGTTTGAACGTTCCCAGGAAATCTCAGATGTGGACTGGCGTCTCCTGAAGTCCACTGTTAGTTAAGTACTCTCCGTTACTTGTATAGTCCTTCACAATATGTTGGCCAAACCTCCCTTATGTGTTTCCTACAGCAAACACTTCAAATACAAGCATAGAGCTAATGTTCATAACTTCAGATATAAAAATGATACATGTATACAATAGGATGAATATATTCAATAGATCATAACCTTTGCAAAGATATGTTACATGGCATATCTAGCATAAAGCATATTCCAGTTATGTTATATTTACACTTATACACATATTTCCATAAACATATAGAGTGCGACATCACACCCTCCTCCTGAACTTATTGCCAGAGATTTGGACACTGTCCATGGCGGAGGCAGTATATGTAAAATTCCTGTTTGTATCTGGTTACACACCCTCCCAGTACCTTTAAACCCTATGATGTCTAGCAAAGTTCTGGGTTCCTGGTCCCTGGATGCCTGAAAACATGTTTGGGTGTAGTATTGTTAACAGAATGCATATAGCAATATCTGTTAAAGTGTAGGTGTCTTGGCATTTAGCCACCAATGCCATGAGGCTGTCTGCCTCAGTTTCTCCTTCCACACAGTCGTGTAGGCCTGTTATGCTTTTTCTGCTGTGCCAAGCTTCCAGCCTGTTTACAGCTATAATCTGAAAAGCAACATGCTTGTGGGACTGTCTTGTCACTATCCCTAGGCAGTGGCGTAGCCAGGTTCTAACATCGGGGGAGTGAACACATAAAAAAAGGCACCACCTGACATATCAAATTACTAATTACATTCACTCCCTCCCACTTCCTGCCCCCCTCAGAACCCCCAACACCCCCCCCCGCTCCTTGTCCCCTGACTGCCCCCTGCTGGGACCCCTGTCCCTAACTGCCGCCCAGGACCCCACCGCCTACCTAAGCCTCCTTGCTCCTTGTCCCCTTACTGCCCCCTCCTGAGACCCCCCACCCTAACTGCCCCCCTAGGACCCTACCTCCTACCTGTCCCCTGACTGCCCCGACCCTTATCCACACCTCCACCCCCAGACAGGCCCCCAGGACTCCCACACCTATCCAACCGCTCCCTGCCCCCTGACAGGACCCCCAATATATACCGAGACACACCCCGTAATCCAAAGTGGAGGGGGCGAGGGACCACGCACAGCTTCTGCCATTGAGGGTACATGGGCAGCTACTTCTGCCCTAGCACCTGGCTTTAGTGTTTAGCCAGAAGCCTTTGTGAGCACGCAGAGGGATACTGCTATCAAAGGGAGCGTTTGATTTTAGAGTCTGATCCAAACAGACCTAGCAGAGAACACAACAATAGCGCTGCCTCTGCCATCCCAGCACAGAGCCCATAAACAAGAGAGGCAGAGCCGTGCTTAATACAAATGCATAGGGTGGGGAGGGAGTACAGACAAAGGTTCAGGGCATGGAGATAAACCGCAGAGATGGAGAAAGGAAAAAGTGAGGAAGAAGGAGAAGCCAGGAAGGCCTGGGGGAGGGACGTTCAGATGCAGCATGTTAATGAGATCCTTGCAGACATAAGGGGAAGAAGTAGGGAAGGGATTGTGTCTGGGCAGAGGACAAGTCGGGCTACTCACTTAGTCTCCCCTGTGGGGCCCTGTGGGATTGGGTAGCAGGGCCCAGGAAATGAAAATCTCTTAACCACACAGAATTGTTAACTGCTCCCAAATCCTTTTGTGCCATGGCTGCAAGCTTAGAAGAGCTTAAGCTGTGAGATGCATGAACTTCCTCAATAAATCTCTCTTGTGCAGTGCCTCAAGCAGGTTTGTATTGTCTTACCCAGATGAAAAGCCCTGCAGAGAAAGCTTGCAACTTTCCCAGCTCTTTCAGCAGTGTTTGGGGACTTTAAATCACTCGGGCTGCATCTTCCAAACAAAATGCATTAATAATACAGCTCAGGCAAGCGGGCTGGGTGCCGTGCAGGCTGCCCAGGCCATCTGATAGTACTTCACACTGAAGGCTGGCTTTTATATACTTGTGTTTTGCTGTTGGAAAGAGGCCCAGACTTCCTCCCATCTCAAACCCCCAACCCATCTAACCCCCCTTTCTCCCTGACTGCCCCAGCCCCTCTCCACACCCCTGCCCCCAGAAAGTAACCCCCCAGAACCATCCAACCCTCCCCCTGCTCCCTGACTGGCCTCCGGGACTCCTTACCACCATGCAGCTCCAGCCGCTGGCTGCCTCTGGAGCCAAAGTTAAACATGCTGCCAGCACACAGCCCCTCCCGCACAGAGTGCTAAGGCAGCGGGGGGGAGGGCGTCTGGCTGCTGGAGGCCCAATGGGAGTGGCTCAATCAGGCCCAGGCAGCCAATCAGCAGTGCCGCACTCTGCATGGGGGGAAAGGGGAGGGGGGGAAAATCCCAGACCTTTCTACCTTATTACAAATTCCTACTAAGACGCCACTTTTGGAGAATGTGCTCAGTGGGGGAGCAGCCGCTCCCCCTGCTCTCCCCCTAGCTACGCTCCTGCTAGTATGTAAAAAAGTTTTTGCCACAAATCAGGTATGTCACACATCTTCAAAAGGTTTACCATTAGTATTAACTCCTTTGTTTTGACCCCTAGATGAAGTAGCAAAAGATACAAGATTAACAGCCAACTTATGATGGACAGACTCTGTTCACTCCACCTGGCTGGCCCAGTGTCCACTGTATTTCCCAGTCCCTTAGTGTACCATGGTAGGTGCTCAGACGCAGATTCTCCTGTCTCTTTGGAGAAGGCTCTTAATTCAGGTATGGGTTTGGGGTTCTGGCAAGGAAAGGGTGCACTGCAACCATGCCTGCCCTCCGTCCCTCCCTCAAGAATTTATTTTTGTTAGACCCCACCCCCTTGTGAAGCTTCCCAAATGCAATTTTTTTTCTTCCCCCAGCCTTGAAGAGACAGTGTTATCTTTTACCAGGGTAGCAGGAACAACATCCTTTAATGGAGTGTTTTAGATTGGTAAGATCCCCTGGGTTACCACACTCTCTGTTCCCAACAGATCAGCTGGGTGGACTCTCCCCTCCAGGAGATTTGACCCCAGTCCTCCCTAAAAACCTGATTCATATGTGAAGGGTCTGGCATTTTAGATGCAGATCCTTCACCCTCCTCCTGAGGAAAAGCCTCCCTACAAAAGGTGGGCAGACTCTCTTGTCCCCCCTCACCTCCCGTCTTGACTTCCCTCTCTGGGCTCCCTCTGAGGCAGACACTCCTGTCTCCCCAAAAAGGGAAGGTTACCCTTATTCAGCTGTGGGCTCACAGCTACCAGCTATGACACACCCTTTACTGGCCAGCAAAATTCCCCCTTTCACTCAGATTGGGTTTGCTTCCAGCTACAGAACCTTTGGGGTCTGTCCCCACCGCAGTGGTCATCAGGATCCCAACTTCCATCCCCGGGATACCTGCCATTTCCTGGCAGTCAGCAGCTGTGAAGGCCTCCCTGTTACAAGGTGGAACATCCCCCTCCACCAGGGAGATGATCCCAGGACAGGAGCTGGCTCTATCCAGACCTTCCCTCAGGGACCTGCCTTGAGCCCCAGGGCTGCAGGAACTGGTTTCGACCACCCCTGCCCCCAAAGCTGCATTCTCCACTGCTACAGAGGAATTAAAGGAACACTCTCCTATTCCCACAGCAGCACATGTGACTTCAGCCTCCCCCCTGGGGCTTTCAGCACAATATTTCTTCTTGCTGCTAACAAACCCTGGGACAGATTCTGCCACATCAAAGAAATCATTTCCCAGTGAAACGGTGCAAAATTGTGTGCCACTGCTGCAACAGTTAGTTCATCCTGTAAATCACCAGTTTCCATGTGTACCTTAGCTAAAGGTACAGGACTTTGTAACCTCCCACCAATTCTACTTGTACCATTTTTCCTGGTAACAAATCCTTCTACTGGATCAGGTCTCTCCTGACCACAGCATAAAGCATATTCCAATTATGTTATATTTACACTTATAAGCATATTTCCATAAACATATAGAGTGCAATGTCACACTGTGTCTCCTTCCAAAAGCTGAGCCAGTCAGAGCATTGTGGGTTTGTTGAGGAAAGATTATAAATATAGCTTTAAAGATGCCCCTGTTTACTATTTCAATATAAAGCCTACTTTTCGAGAGTACAACTTAGCCAGGACGTAGTCTGCTTTTGTAGTTCAATAACTTTTGTGCAAAAGTTGAATGTTGCTGTTTTCAGTATTTTTTTTGTTGCCTCAGGGTGATTCCATTTTAATTTAACTGGTGGTCATAGTACTCTCTCTTTGGTTTATCATGGACTTTGGCACTTTGGCTCGTATTTGGCATAAGATAGATCAAGGAGGACCATGCAGCTTCGGTTTTCATAAATTGGATCTGGATATCAGTGCCATTTACTTACACAGAAATGGGGGGAAACAGTTTATAGAGGATGTGAATTAATGTCAGCAGGCATAAATTAGTGTAAGTTGTCTGTTATGATGGTTTTAATCATAGTTATATCATGTTTTATACTATGGTTCCTATAAACAGTAAGTTTATGTATATATTCTGATATATATGAAGCAGATGGTTAGAAATAAAAACAGTAGTAGCATGAGCTCCAAAGTTGAATCCTATAACATGGTGAATTCTCTGGCCCCAATCCAGCAAAACACGTAAGCACGTGCTTAACATGGAAGATTGCGCACATCCTATTATCTCTGACTCCTTGGTGATTTACTTTCCTCAATAGATGCATGTGGGGACTTTATCAAAAGATATATGAAAGTCTAAATACATTATATCAACTGGCTCTACTTTCTCCCCTATTTTTTGATTCCTTCAAAGAATTCAAATTGGTTAGAGAGGCATAATTTTCCTTACAGAAGTTGTACTGTTTTATCATATCATAGTAAAATTGAAAAGCAATCAATGTGACAGAACAGAGAAAATCCTTCTTTTGTGTGCCCCAGAAGTACTTGTTCCAAGGTTCAGCCATTTATAGTGTTGAGAAATTGTTTCTCCAAACCCTCCTGATGTGCTGCTATTAATATTTGGGTAGTTTGAATCCTCCATTATTGTTTTAATGGAAGAGATGGCCTTGTTGATCTCTGCCAACATTGTGCACTCATTATCCCTATCCTGATCTGGAGGCACTCTGTTTTACGTGCATTGCTTTAACTGAGGATTTGAATCCATATATATTGTACTGCACTCTCACATAACATTCCTTAAGCTTCTGCAGTTCATTCCCTTGCAGACATGACTTCCACTTAACACAAACCGTTTGCCACATCAGATGTCTGGATAAACCCTGTGACACCTCTGCTCCTCTGTCTGTTTAAATGTGATTCAAATCAAGATAGTAATTCTACCATCATACCCTGAAAGAGTACATTAAATAAACATGCATCTGATCAGCTTAACATACAGCTGAATGCTTCCCTCAGCACCTAGAAGCAAGACAATTAATATTACCTTGTGTGACACCTTTTAAAAATTTGCAACATGTATTTGTGTAGAATTTTTTAACATAAGCATTCATATTATTCCCACAAATATATAAATGTGCAAACATTCTAAAGTGTGCATTGCAGTGTAGTTCCTTTGACATCAAATATCTCAATTTAATCAGTAATACGTTTGAAAAAGTCATGAAGAGAACAGAGGGTAATCACCACATAATTAAGCTCTGCACTGTTTCTCTTATTGGTCACTAGGGATATCTGTTCCCTATTCCTTCATATAGCCCTAGAAGATGATTCACCTGCTTTATGATGGCACAGAGAGTTTCCTGCTCAATGAGGAGTCTGATAAATGTAGAGGATCAGTATCACAAACTAGTGGGAGACAGAACTATTGTACTATTTTGTATAAGGTCTTTCTCTGCAGTCAGTCGCTTTGAGGAAGTGTTGAACTGATACCTGTGACATTCTAGATAATACATCTATGTTTCCCTATTGCCTTAAATAGTTCATTAACAAATGTGAGCAATCAGGACTTTATGCAAAGTCATGTGTATATCCAAATAATGTTAACAAGAAATCTGCAAGACTTAAGCAGTCATCACAGAACTCATTCACTGAGAAAGTTATCTATAATGAGCATCTGTAGGAATTTTTGTGACACATCAAATGATGCAGACAGAGCACACGTGTTCAGTAGAGATCCTGCTGACAGAGGAGGAGGAGGAGTATATAACAAATAAAACCTTCCAACCTGGGTCTCCTGCACATGCTTTTGAAATCCATATCCAAAATATACCCTCCCTTGGTTACTTTCCTCTCAAGGAGAAACAGTTCAGTAAAGCTCTCTGACCAGTTTTAGTCTGGGTTTCACTCTATCCACAGCACAGAAATCCCTTCTCTTCCATGTGCTCAGTTATCTCCTTTGGGCTGAGTTGTTATAAAATACCCACTGAGGCCTTTTTGTTGGGTGCAGGATTAATTTATTCATCAATTTTCCCACACTGACTACTGGATATACTGTTTGGTTAGTACTGTTATGTAGGATCATGACTTATATTTTGCAGTGGGTGAGCACACCCATGTGTTAAAATCGACCACCATTCTCAATGTTTCCAAGCATAGTTGGAAACCTGGCCCTGCATCCAATTGCTTAAAACAGGTGGCAATGCTCCTAGCTTTACTAATAGTATGACTTCCTAAATGATTTCCTGCACATAGGATTCTCCTTCCAAGCATGCTAGATCCCAAGATATATTTCCTTTTAAAACTCATCTGAACATCTATCAGCGCTCTTAACTTACCCACAAGTAGATTTGTCAGTGATCCCATTATTTCTATCATCTGATAGTGTAATATTTGAAATCCTTGATCCATTCATGCTTGATTCCATAGGGCTTGACCCACACCCTTAGGGTATGTCTACACTATGAAATTAGGTTGATTTTATAGAAGTTGATTTTTAGAAATCAATTTTATACAGTCGATTGCGTATGTCCACACTAAGCACATTAAGTCAGTGGAGTGCGTCCACAGTACTGAGGCTAGCATCGACTTACGGAGCGGTGCACTGTGGGTAGCTATCCCACAGTTCCCGCAGTCTCCGCTGCCCATTGGAATACTGGGTTAAGCTCCCAATGCCTGATGGGGCAAAAACATTGTCGCGGGTGGTTTGGGGTACATGTTGTCAGTCGCCCCTCCCTCCGTGAAAGCAA
>NW_020664931.1:8286405-8330989 GCF_002925995.2 Terrapene triunguis
CAGTGCAGGCCAGCTTTAGAGGGTAGGAGAAGGCCCTACTCCGTAGCCTGCCAGGCGGCAGGTCGAGAAGGGGAAGGCCTAGCACGGAGAAGGGCCGTTGGGGAAGTGGTCCAGAGGAGTAGTCAGAGGAGGAAGGAGTAGGAAGACAGCAAGACTGTCGCCAGAGGGCTTCTGGACCGGGACTCAGAGTAGTGGGCGGGCCTGAGTCCCCCCCCTTTTCCTCTTTATTGTTCTATTGGGCCATACCCTCAGCCATAGGCCGCAGGGAGCGGCCGGCCGAAGCGACACCAGATCCTTGACCAAGGGGATTGGACTTGAAGGTGTAAGACTGTGGGCCATCCAACCTCCCCCGGAAGGGGGTGTGAGTGGACAAAGGGACACTGTCGGAGGACAGTGTTCCTGAAGAGGACGCGGTATGTTGGGGGCAATGCAAGTTCGCGCACCTAGCAAAGGCGAGATGACAGGTGGGACGCCACCCAAAGAGGGCGCTCTACTGGTTCGAATTAATTCCCCGAGACGACCAGGAGGAGGCGCTGCAGCGGTGAGCCACAACCCTGTCACACATGGGCTCCCAGGTACATGTGTTCTTCCTCGGGAAATGTGCGCAGTGCTAACCGTCATCTTCCACCACTTCCGCTGCAACTCTGATCTCCTGCTCTCCTGGTGCCATGAATCTACCTTGCAGGTCCTCTCGTCATTCTGTATAAATATCTATTCTTGTGGCATCCGTTGTCATCCACCGATTCCACTGCAACTCTGCTTTCCTACTCTCCTGCAGACGCCATACCAGGGCAAGCATGGAGCCCTCTCAGCTCACCGCTGCTGTTGTGAGCATTGTAAACACCTCGCGCATTATCCTGCAGTATGTGCAGAACCTGCAAAAACAGGTGAAGAGGCGACGAGAGCGCGATCACGATAGCGATGAGGACATGGACACAGACTTCTCTCAAAGCATGGGCCCTGGCAATTTGGACATCATGTTGGTAATGGGCAGATGTCCCATGCCGTGGAACGCCGATTCTGGGCCCGGGAAACAAGCACAGACTGGTGGGACCGCATAGTGTTGCAGGTCTGGGATGATTCCCAGTGGCTGCGAAACTTTCGCAAGCGTAAGGGCACTTTCATGGAACTTTGTGACTTGCTTTCCCCTACCCTGAAGCGCAAGAATACCAAGATGAGAGCAGCCCTCACAGTTGAGAAGCGAGTGGTGATAGCCCTCTGGAAGCTTGCAACGCCAGACAGCTACCGGTTAGTCGGGAATCAATTTGGAGTGGGTAAATCTACTATGGGGGCTGATGTGATCCAAGTAGTCAACGGAATCACTGAGCTGCTGCTATCAAGGGTAGTGACTCTGGGAAATGTGCAGGTCATAGTGGATGGCTTTGCTGCAATGGGATTCCCTAACTGTGGTGGGGCGATAGTCGGAATGCATATCCCTACCTTGGGACTGGACCACCTTGGCAGCCAGTACATAAACTGCAAGGGGTACTTTTCAATGGTGCTGCAAGCACTGGTGGATCACAAGGGATGTTTCACCAACATCAGTGTGGGATGGCCGGGAAAGGTGCATGAGGCTCGCATCTTCAGGAACTCTGGTCTGTTTGAACAGCTGCAGGAAGGAACTTACTTCCCAGACCAGAAAATTACTGTTGGGGATGTTGAAATGCCTATAATTATCCTTGGGGACCCAGCCTACCCCTTAATGCCATGGCTCATGAAGCCATACACAGGCACCCTGGACAGTAGTAAGGAGCAGTTCAATTATAGGCTGAGCAAGTGCAGAATGGTGGTAGAATGTGCATTTGGACATTTAAAAGCTCACTGGCGTAGTTTACTGACTAGGTTAGACCTCAGCAAAACCAATATTCCCATTGTTATTGTTGCTTGCTGTGTGCTCCACAATATATGTGAGAGTAAGGGGGAGACATTTATGGCGGGGTGGGAAGTTGAGGCAAATCGCCTGGCAGCCGATTACGCTCAGCCAGACACCAGGGCAATTAGAAGAGCACAGCTGGGTGCCCTGCGCATCAGAGAAGCTTTGAAAACCAGTTTCATGACTGGCCAGGCTACGGTGTGACAGTTCTGTTTGTTTCTCCTTGATGAAAACCCGCCCCTTGGTTGACTCTACTTCCCTGTAAGTCAACCGACGTCCTCCCTTCGATCACCATTTTCAGAGGCAATAAAGTCATTATTGTTTCCAAATCATGCATTCTTTATTAATTCATCACACATATAGGGGGAAAACTTGCAAGGTAGCCCAGAAGGGGTGGGTGAGGAGGGAAGCACTGGGTGGGGTGGTGGATGAGGGGAGGAGGGAAGGACAAGGTCACACTATAGTTCAAAACTTATTGAATGCCAGCCTTCTGTTGCTTGGGCAATCCTCAGGGGTGGAGTGGCTGGGTGCCCGTAGCCTCCCCCCCCCCCCGCGTTCTTGGGTGCCTGGGTGAGGAGGATATGGAACTTGGGGAGGAGGGCAGGCAGTTATACAGGGGCTGCAGCGGCGGTCTGTGGTCCTGCTGCCTTTCCTGCAGCTCCACCAGACGCCTGAGCATGTCAGTTTGCTCCCCCATTAGCCTCAGCATTGCACCCTGCCTCCTCTCAGGGTGCTCCTCCCTCCTCTCATCGCGTTCATTTAACGCTTTCCTGGACTCTGCCATTGTTTGCCTCGACGCATTCTGCTGAGCTCTTTCAGTGCAGGAGGACTGCATGAGCTCTGAGAACATGTCGTCATGAGCGCGTTTTTTTCGCCTTCTAATCTGCGCTAGCCTCTGGGACCGAGATGATAGGGGGAGCATAGAAACATTTGCAGCTGCAGAAGGGAAAAAAAGGGAGAGTAGTATTTAAAAAGATACTGTCATAGGTTTCACCCCTACTCTGAACTTTAGCGTAAAGATATGGGGACCTGCATGAGAACCCCTAAGCTTAATTACCAGCTTAGATCAGTATGCTGCCACCACCAAATCATTTAAACAACCGTTTATGAGTCATTTGGGAACTCTGTCTTCCCCCTCGAAAATATCTCCCTCCCAAATACTATAACCCTTCCCTGGGTAGCCTTGAGAGACTTCTCCACCAATTTCCTGGTGAACACTGATCCAAACCCCTTGGATCTTAAAACAAGGAAAAATCAATCAGGTTCTTAAAAAGAAGACTTTTAGTTAAGGAAAAGGGGTGAAAGAAATACCTCTGTGAGATTAGCATGTAAACTACTCTCACAGACAACAGATTCAAAACACAGAGGATGTTCCCCTGGGCAAAAACCTTAGTTACACAAAAGAAAACCCAATTTGATTATCCCTCTAATGCAAAAAGACAAAGTCACAAAAGGAAATAAACATAAGCTAATTCATTACTTCTCTAATACTCACTACCCTGGTTGATTCCTGGATCTTTTCACTCCGGCACAGAACTTAATGAAGAGAGAAGAACAAAGGACAAACTTCCCTCCTTCCTCTTGAAAAATCTTGTCCCCCCATTGGTTCCTCTCATCAGGTGTCAGCTAGGCTAGGTGAACTTCTTAACCCTTTACAGGTAAAAGAGGCATTAACCATTAACTGTCTGTTTATGACAGTACATTTTAGAGAACAAAGGGAAGACTATTTCACACTGAATCAAGCAATTCACATTACATAGAACATGTGCTTTTGGTACAAGGTTGCATTTTGCCTCTCATATTGAGTGCCTGCCGGTTTGGTGTGAGACATCACAAACGCTCAGCTGGGCAACAGAATTCGGCTTGCAGGCAACCATGGTAAGGCAAAGGGTTTCGGCTTCTTCAACCTTCATAACATGTGGGAACGGTTTCAAACAGCAGCGCCCTCCTTTCCCATACCAAGCAAAGCCCGTTGGGTTGGCCATTTAAAAGGAGGGGCTGCGGTTTTAGGGTGAATGTGCAGCACAATCCAAACTCCCCCCCCCAATTCTGTGGGATGATCGCTTCACTCCCTGCCCCCGCCGTGTGTCTAGTATCAGGGAAGATCCCTGTCAGCCAAACACAAACAGCTCAGCATGAAATGGCCTCCCCCCACCGCGTGGCTTACAGTGGGGATGATTTCTTTTCAGCCAAAGGCAAACAGCTCAGCAGGAGCGTGCACCTCTGAATGTCCCCTTAAACAAATTTCCCGTATTTCAACCAGGTGACCATGAATGATATCACTCTCCTGAGGCTAACACAGAGAGATAAAGAATGGATGTTGCTTGAATGCCACCAAAGCCCAGGCCCATTCGCTGCAACGTTTTGTTCTGCAATGATTCCAGAATACTTGCTACTGCCTTGGCATGGTAACGTGTCCTACCATGGAGGATGGAATAAGGCTGCCCTCCCCAGAAACCTTCTGCAAAGGCTTTTAGAGTACCTCCAGGAGAGCTTCATGGAGATGTCCCTGGAGGATTTCCACTCCATCCCCAGACACGTTAATAGACTTTTCCAGTAGCTATACTGGCCGCGAATGCATCCCAAGTCTTCAGGGCAAATTAATCATTAAACACGCTTGCTTTTAAACCCTGTATTATATTTACAAAGGTACACTCACCAGAGGTGCCTTCTCTGGCTTCATGGTCCGGGAGCCCACCTTGGGAGGATTGGGAGGATATTGGCTCCAGGGTGATGAACAGTTCCTGGCTGTCGGGGAGAAGGGATTCTCCGCTTGCCTGCTGTGCGCTACTCTCAACCTCCTCCTCCTCATCATCTTCCTCATTCACAAAATCCTCATCCCTGTTGTGTGAGACTCCCGCCTTGCAGGTGTCCACAGACAATGGTGGGGTAGTGGTAGGGGCGATCCCTATAATTGCAAGCAGCTCATCATAGAAGTGACATGTATGGGGCTCTGACCTGGAGCGACTGTTTGCATCCTTTGTTTTTTGGTAGGCTTGCCTCAGCTCCTTAACTTTCACGCACCACTGCTGTGTGTCCCTTTTGTAGCCTCTGTCCATCATGCCCTTGGAAATTTTGGACAAAATTTGGCATTTCCTCTTTTGGAACGGAGTTCTGCCTGCATGGATTCTTCTCCCCATACAGCGATCAGATCCAGTACCTCCCGTTCGGTCCATGCTGGAGCTCTTTTGTGATTCTGGGACTCCATGGTCACCTGTGCTGATGAGCTCTGCATGGTCACCTGTGCTGATGAGCTCACCACGCTGGCCAAACAGTAAATGAAATTCAAAAGTTTGTGGGGCTTTTCTGTCTACCTGGCCAGTGCATCTGAATTGAAAGTGCTGTCCAGGGCGGTCACAATGGAGCACTCTGGGATAGCTCCTGGAGGCCAATACCGTCAAATTACATCCACACTACCCCAAATTTGACCCAGCGAGGTCAATTTTAGAGCTAAATCCCTCACCGGGGAGGAGTACAGAAATCGATTCTAAGAGCCCTTTAAGTCGACAAAACAGGCTTGGCCGTGTGGACGGGTGCAGGGTTAAATCGACCTAACACTGCTAAATTCAACCTAAACTTGTAGTGTAGACCAGGGCTTAGTGATGACAATCAACTTATTCCTAATTACTTCTAAATCCATAGTACCACCTACACATGTTCCTCCTCCTAAAACAATTCCTACATCTCCAGGATGAAGTGGGTCATGTCATTCTGCTGGTCCAAGGATTTCATTTAATCATCCCCTGAACAGATCTTGTTTAGTGGCTCTAAATTGGGGACAGTTTGGCTATGTGTGCACAATAGTCAATTTCCACAGGGGAATTTTCCATATATAGATTTTTTTCCGTTGAACATTGATTAATATAGTTTGCTGGCCATTGGCGTTAAGCTGTAGAGGTTGTGCTTCTATCATAGAATATCAGGGTTGGAAGGGACCTCAAGAGGTCATCTAGTCCAACCCCCTGCTCAAAGCAGGACCAATTCCCAACTAAATCATCCCAGCCAGGGCTTTGTCAAGCCTGACCTTAGAAACCTCTAAGGAAGGAGATTCCACCACCTCCCTAGGTAACTCATTCCAGTGCTTCACCACCCTCCTAGTGAAAAAGTTTTTTCCGATATCCAACCTAAACCTCCCCCACTGCAACTTGAGACCATTACTCCTTGTTCTGTCATCAAGTATCACTGAGAACAGTCTAGATCCATCCTCTTTGGAACTCCCTTTCAGGTAGTTGAAAGCAGCTATCAAATCCCCCCTCATTCTTCTCTTCTGCAGACTAAACAATCCCAGTTCCCTCAGCCTCTCCTCATAAGTCATGTGTTCCAGCCACCTAATCATTTTTGTTGCCCTCCGCTGGACTCTTTCCAATTTTTCCACATCCTTCTTGTAGTGTGGTGCCCAAAACTGGGCACAGTACTCCAGATGAGGTCTCACCAATGTCGAATAGAGGGGAATGATCACGTCCCTCAATCTGCTGGCAATGCCCCTACTTATACAGCCCAAAATGCCGTTAGCCTTCTTGGCAACAAGGACACACTCTTGACTCATATCCAGCTTCTTGTCCACTGTAACCCCTAGGTCCTTTTCTGCAGAACTGCTTCCTAGCCATTCGGTGCCTAGTCTGTAACAGTGAATGGGATTCTTCCGTCCTAAGTGCAGGACTCTGCACTTGTCCTTGTTGAACCTCATCAGGTTTCTTTTGGCCCAATCCTCCAATTTGTCTAGGTCCCTCTGTATCCTATCCCTACCCTCCAGCGTATCTACCACTCCTCCCAGTTTAGTGTCATCTGCAAACTTGCTGAGAGTGCAGTCCACGCCATCCTCCAGATCATTAATGAAGATTTTGAACAAAACCGGCCTCAGGACCGACCCTTGGGGCACTTCGCTTGAAACCGGCTGCCAACTAGACATGGAGCCGTTGATCACTACCCGTTGAGCCCGACAATCTAGCCAGATTTCTATCCACCTTATAGTCCATTCATCCAGCCCATACTTCTTTAACTTGCTGGCAAGAATACTGTTGGAGACTGTAGCAAAAGCTTTGCTAAAGTCAAGGAATAACACATCCACTGCTTTCCCCTCATCCACAGACCCAGTTATCTCCTCATAGAAGGCAATTAGGTTAGTCAGGCATGACTTGCCCTTGGTGAATCCATGCTGACTGTTCCTGATCACTTTCCTCTCCTCTAAGTGCTTCAAAATTGATTCCTTGAGGACCTGCTCCATGATTTTTCCAGGGACTGAGGTGAGGCTGACTGGCCTGTAGTTCCCCGGATCCTCCTTCTTCCCTTTTTTAAAGATGGGCACTACATTAGCCTTTTTCCAGTCATCCGGGACCTCCCCCAATCGCCATGAGTTTTCAAAGATAATGGCCAATGACTCTGCAATGACATCCGCCAACTCCTTTAGCACCCTCGGATGCAGCGCATCCGGCCCCATGGACTTGTGCACGTCCAGTTTTTCTAAATAGTCCCGAACCACTTCTTTCTCCACAGAGGGCTGGTCACCTCCTCCCCATACTGTGCTGCCCAGTGCAGCAGTCTGGGAGCTGACCTTGTTTGTGAAGACAGAGGCAAAACAAGCATTGAGTAAATTAGCTTTTTCCACATCCTCTGTCACTAGGTTGCCTCCCTCATTCAGTAAGGGGCTCACACTTTCCTTGACTTTCTTCTTGTTGCTAACATACCTGAAGAAACCCTTCTTGTTACTCTTAACATCTCTTGCTAGCTGCAACTCCAAGTGTGATTTGGCCTTCCTGATTTCACTCCTGCATGCCTGAGCAATATTTTTATACTCCTCCCTGGTCATTTGTCCAATCTTGCACTTCTTGTAAGCTTCTTTTTTGCATTTAAGATCAGCAAGGATTTCACTGTTAAGCCAAGCGGGTCGCCTGCCATATTTACTATTCTTTCTACACATCAGGATGTTTTTTTCCTGCAACCTCAATAAGGATTATTTAAAATACAGCCAGCTTTCCTGGACTTCTTTCCCCCTCATGTTTTTCTCCCAGGGGATCCTGCCTATCAGTTCCCTGAGGGAGTCAAAGTCTGCTTTTCTGAAGTCCAGGGTCCGTATTCTGCTGCTCTCCTTTCTTCCTTGTGTCAGGATCCTGAATTCAACCATCTCATGGTCACTGCCGCCCAGGTTCCCATCCACTTTTGCTTCCCCTACTAATTCTTCCCGGTTTGTGAGCAGCAGGTCTAGAAGACCTCTGCCCCTAGTTGGTTCCTCCAGCACTTGCTCCAGGAAATTGTCCCCTACACTTTCCAAAAACTTCCTGGATTGTCTGTGCACCGCTGTATTGCTCTCCCAGCAGATATCAGGGTGATTAAAGTCTCCCATGAGAACCAGGGCCTGTGATCTAGTAACTTCTGTTAGTTGCCTGAAGAAAGCCTCGTCCACCACATCCCCCTGGTCTGGTGGTCTATAGCAGACTCCCACCACAACATCACCCTTGTTGCTCACACTTCTAAACTTAATGCAGACTCTCAGGTTTTTCTGCAGTTTCATACCGGAGCTCTGAGCAGTCATACTCGTCTCTTACATACAATGCCACTCCTCCACCTTTTCTGCCCTGTCTGTCCTTCCTGAACAGTTTATATCCATCCATGACTGTACTCCAGTCATGTGAGTTATCCCACCAAGTCTCTGTTATTCCAATCACATCATAGTTCCTTGACTGTGCCAGGACTTCCAGATCTCCCTGCTTGTTTCCCAGGCTTCTTGCATTTCTGTATAGGTACTTAAGATAACTCGCTGATTGTCCTGCTTTCTCAGTATGAGACAGGAGTCCTCCCCTCTTGCGCTCTCCTGCTCGTGCTTCCTCCCGGTATCCCATTTCCCCACTTACCTCAGGGCTTTGGTCTCCTTCCCCTGGTGAACCTAGTTTAAAGCCCTCCTCACTAGGTTAGCCAGCCTGCCTGCGAAGATGCTCTTCCCTCTCTTCTTTAGGTGGAGCCCGTCTCTGCCTAGCACTCCTCCTTCTTGGAACACCATCCCATGGTCAAAGAATCCAAAGCTTTCTCTCCGACACCACCTGCATAGCCATTCGTTGACTTCCACAATTCGACGGTCTCTACCCAGGCCTTTTCCTTGCACAGGGCGGATGGACGAGAACACCACTTGCGCCTCAAACTCCTTTATCCTTCTTCCCAGAGCCACGTAGTCTGCAGTGATCCGCTCAAGGTCATTCTTGGCAGTATCATTGGTGCCCACATGGAAAAACAGGAAGGGGTAGCGATCCGAGGGCTTGATGAGTCTCGGCAGTCTCTCCATCACATCATGAATCCTAGCTCCTGGCAAGCAGCAGACCTCTCGGTTTTCTCGGTCGGGGCAGCAGATAGATGACTCAGTCCCCCTGAGGAGGGACTATTATCTTATTCAACTGACCCCTTGGCACCTGCTCTTCACTGTCACTTGGAACCAATTGGACCAGACTTGGACAGTAGCAACAGTTCTCCTAAATCACTTTAGTTTTTCCTCTAACTGGTAAAATTTCCTTTCACATACATCATGACGAGCAGCATTCAATCTAACATGACGGGCAGCTTTTATATGTCGTCTAATTATTGCCTGCACCTCTTGTAATTGATTTCTAACTTTCTCTAACTCTTCTGTGACAGCTGCACATGACTGCTGCCAATGATCACAAGCATTTCTAATTGCCTGTAGCTGAACTGCATCTTTCACGTTCTGAACTTCTAGGGCCATAGTGTGACTAGGCCTTTTTATTTTCTTCTTCTAACCACTCTGTTTTTCTAACTTTGGAATAAAGCTGCCCTTTTCCTTTCCTTACTCAGTTTCTTATGACCATTGCATCATTCTGCCATTTCTTTTCTAACTCTGCCCAGGGGCTATTCCTCTGAAACTGTCCCTGTTTCCAAAATGTGCCACCCTGCTCCACAATATAGTTGTGGATATATTCCTCCATGGCACCTATTCAAGCTGCTTTTGGATAGGAGGTACATACCTCACCCAACAGGCCGGTCAGTAGATAGGTTGTGGTTTCCTACTGGGATAATAAGGTCATGATCCCATGATCATGTGCCCTTATCCTAATCTTCCCATTGAGCCAACCCAGAGACAGTGATTTCCTGACTATAAGCTAGCTATCCATAACAGCCAACACAAGTCTTACCCTTCGATGAGTGGGGAGCTCAGTGGGATGAGATGGACTCACCATCCAGACCATCCTTCTTCAGGCTGATCGTTCTTCCTCTGCTTTACTTAGCTCCCCTCTATCTATTTATAACTTTCCTATGACAGTTGCAGCAAGAGATTTCCCATGCACCAAGCTTTAATGTTACATTCAAACTAGCAACAATCAACTAAAGCAACTGCCAAAATATTTAATAACCCTTATCTAACCACTTGAGAGAAAGAAAAGAAAGAAAACCTAATCAAGAACATTCAGTTCTGCTGTAGGTAAAAACATTCAGATAACACTCAATCCTGCAATCAGTGTGACAGAGCAAATCACATGCACTCAAAGAGTTAACACTCAGTTCTGCAAGCAACAAGTCAGTTACACTCCAGCTGTTCCTTGAATTCCCTCTGCTCCTCCTACCAGGGGGAGGGATTAAGCTATTCCCCGTTGCTGTGTGTGTGATAGACAATATAATTTTTAACTAAGTCTAATATATTGCAATTTTTTTTCTGACTTATACATAGTAACAAGTATGGAAGCTACAGAGAGAAAATACAACAATTTTCTATGTGGTATCAGGTGAATGATCCCTCTGTAAACTTGAAGTGCCTTGGAACATCAGATAAGGAGGACAATAAGATTAGTGTGATAAACCTGTAACAAGGAGGTTAAGGTTAAATTTATACGATTCTTGCTGTCTTTGTCACAAAAGGGGATTACCGTTGACCCATTTTCTCTTTTCATTAGAATCTTTGTGATGAGACTGAGGTATCACAATTTATGTCTCATTTATTCTGCAAATCTTGAGCTATTCTACTTTGATCTTTTCATATTCTGTGCTTAATTGGATGGCTATTCCATTCCTTTCCTTGCTTATAGCTTTGCTAACCTACAGAGAAGGAATGAAAAATGGCACAAGGTCAAAAATAAAATATGTTTTACAAGAATATACTTATATCAAAACCTTAAATTTGATTAAGGATTTTAATGAAAACAGAAACTTGAACAAAGATATTCCATGGTGAAAGGTCAACTATGTCTTTATTGTGAGAAATAAAAAAAAGAAAGAAAAAGAAGTGTTTGGAACGAAGCTACCAAATTCTCTGGAAATTTCAAGAATGCATATGAAAAAGTTTGTAAATAGAAGGAAGCATGTGAGCAACTCCCAGGAGCACAAAGACATGAACCAGATACATGTGGAAACATCTGTGATGGACGATACTAGCCGACTACAGATAACTACAGTGGTTCCAGAAGAGGAAAGAGAACTGGCTGCTCTGTTGAGAAGTTTCAGGTACTGGCCTTTGCATACTTCCTCACCTCAATCAAGTTTGCGGACTTTGATGCTGCTAGACTGGAGTAACATCCACTTCTCACTAGCAGATCTTCAGAGCTGAGATGTCCATTAATATCAGAAGTGCCAGTCAGGACAGATATTGGCTAACTCAGGCTAGATCAGAGACTACAATGAAATGTTGACTGGACTTTAAGCTACTTTTCAGCAAGTTACTGTTTGGAACTGTGATGCCTACCAACATTGACTCTGTACTGGACTCACTGATTGAGGGAAGACTGACACTCATGCCAGGTGTAAAACTGTTTTGGAAGTGGATCTGCAAAGTTGAGATGCCTCTCAAAGTCAACTATGCAAGATGTTACTGGACTAAATCAACTGTGTCTGATGAATCTTGTCCATGAATAGGAATTAGAGGCAGCCATCCTAATCATTGTAGATTCATATGGTGAATATGAAGCAGACCAAATATCTGTCTGTTTTGTGACCTTCTTCCAGGTGCTAAAGACTCTGAACATGGCGCTTGGTAATGGTCATTACAGCATTGTATGAAGGATAGGGCTTGAAGCTAACTTGAAGGGGGGGAGGGATAGCTCAGTGGTTTGAGCATTGGCCTGCTAATCCCAGGGTTGTGAGTTCAATCCTTGAGGGAACCACTTAGGGATCTGGGGCAAAATCAGTATTTGGTCCTGCTAGTGAAGGCAGGGGGCTGGACTTGATGACCTTTCAAGGTACCTTCCAGTTCTATGAGATAGGTATATCTCCATATATTAACTGTCTTACCCACTTCTGCCATGCTGCCTGTGGGCTCATACAAACCCAAGACAAGGAGAACACTCATGAAGAAAATTACTCACATAGTCAATAGAAGAAGAGGATATCACCCATGAGAGCTGAATCCCAGACAGTGGCTGCAATGGCTCAGGCCCAGGGTTTTTTAAATGACACCATGGCTCACTAACTAGCTAAAAAAGAGGAGACTGGTTGCTTGCCCCCATTGGGCAGTAGTCAATGCTTCACCTCCCCTCTCCCTCCTTGCAGGTCCCCTGTCCATTGCAGTAAGACCAGTATGCAGTACTGGCAACAGAAGGAGAGGAGCAGACCCCAGTGAATCAGAATCCACCTGCCCCCAAGGTTGGGAGGCTCACAGTTGCTACATCCAAAAGGAAGAAGAGTAGGGAGCTGATGGGCAAGAACTCCCTTCTGAAGGGAATCACAGCTCGATTATGAATCAACAATGGGTAGGTCTAAATGGGGAAAAAAATCCGTACATCAGCGAATCTCAAAGTCTGGGTCTACAGGCTCATGGGGATCATGCTATAGCTCTAGAAATAGCCAGGGTCAGACTGGAGCTCAGACTCTGAAACCCACCTGACACCCTGGACTTCAGAGCTCACGCTCAAAAATCTACATGACTATTTTTAGTGCTGTAGTGCAAGCTGTTTAATCCTGAGTCTGTAGACCTGAGCTCTGAGACTCGCTGCCAAAGGATTTTTTTCCCCCATGTAGGTATGCCCAATATGATAGGGTTGTGAAAAAGGCTAATATCATTGTGGGGTGTATTAACAGGACTGTCCTATGTAATAGTTCTGCTCTATTCGGGTGCCACACTTTGGGAAAGATGTGGACAAACTGGAGAGAGTTCAGAATAAAGTACTCATTTTTTTTTAGAAAAACCTGACCTATGAGGAAAGATTACAAACACTGGGCATGCTGAGTCTTGAGAAAAGAAAACTGGCGTGGGACCTGATAACACTGTTCAAATATTTTTAAGGGCTGATATAGAATCATAGAAGATTAGGGTTGGAAGAGATCTCAGGAGGTCATCTAGTCCAATCCCCTGCTCAAAGCAGGACCAACACCAACTAAATCATTCCAGCCAGGACTTTGTCAAGCAAGGCCTTAAAAACCTCTAAGGATGGAGATTCCACCACCTCCCGAGGTAACCCATTCCAGTGCTTCACCACCCTCCTAGTGAAATAGTGTTTCCTAATATCCAACATAGACCTCCCCCACTGCAACTTGAGACCATTGCTCCTTTTCTGTCATCTGCCACCACTGAGAACATCAATCTCCATCCTCTTTGGAACCCCCCTTCAGGTAGTTGAAGGCTGCTATCAAATCCCCCCTCACTTTTCTGCAGATTAAACAATCCCAGTTCCCTCAACCTCTCCTCGTAAGCCATGTGCCCCAGCCTCCTGATCATTTTTGTTGCCCTCCGCTGGACTCTCTCCAATTTGACCGCATCCTTTCTGTAGTGGAGGCCCCAAAACTGGATGCAATACTCCAGATGTGACCTCAGCAGTGCCGAATAGAGGGGAATAATCACTTCCCTCGATCTGCTGGCAGTGTTCCTACTAAAGCAGCGCAATATGCCGTTAGCCTTCTTGGTAACAAGGGCACACTGCTGACTCATATCAAGCTTTTCATCCACTGTAATCCCCAGGTCCTTTTCTGCAGAACTGCTGCTTAGCCAGTCGGTCCCCAGCCTGTAGCAGTGCATGGGATTCTTCCGTCCTAAGTGCAGGACTCTGCACTTGTCTTTGTTGAACCTCATCAGATTTCTTTTGGCTCAATCCTCCAATTTGTCTAGGTCACTCTGGACCCTATCCCTACCCTCCAGCATATCTACCTCTCTCTTATAAAGAGTGTGGTGATGAATTGTTCTGCATGACCATTGGTGGTGAGCAAGAAGTGATGGACTTAATCTACAGCAAGGAAGATTTAGGTTAGATATTAGAAAAAAACTTTCTAAGTATAAGGATAGATAAGTTCTGGAATAGGATTCCAATGGAGGTCATGGAATCCCCAGCATTGGTATTTTTTACCAGGTTACGCAAATTCCTGTCAGGGATGATCTAGGTCAGTGTTTCTCGACCTGTTTACCATTGTGGGCCACATATGCAGCTCTCTGTGTGTTATGTGGGCCGAATCCACACAATATATATATATATTACCTGTATGGCCCTGAGGATGTCACAGGAGCCACAGCTGTTCCTTCCAGCCCTACATTTCCATGATTGATCTCCAAGGGAAATGTTCACAAAAAGTAGCTACAGAAACAGGCCCAATGGGAACTTCCCAGTAAACTAAAGTACACCAAAAATATAGTGCAAGGAAACTAATTTATTATTATTATTATTTTAACATTTTAATATATAAAGTACCAAGGAAGAGAAAGCATACAGAAGGGAAAGGAGAACAGCATGCAAAGCCCTTTACACCTTTGTAGGATTACAGAATGGCTGGTGCGAGAACAGAGAAACACATTAACTAAAAGTTCTCCCGGGCATGGAATTTTAAAGGATAGTCTGCATTTTAGAGAGCTGTGGCATGGGTTGAAAGCCCAATTATCTTCTTTTCTGAATCCAGAGAGAGTGAGCTCTAAATTAAATATATATATATATATCACAGTACTATTAAATATGCAAAGATTTCAGATTGCAGATATATAACACACATATAAAATCTACATTAAAAGAACATTAAGATTGCAAAGTCAAACACTAAAAAGTTAAGAAATGCCAGAATTAAGGTTGCTTGTGAAACGTCAGTTCAGCCCCCTGGTACATATGCATTATGATCGTCTTTAATTACATAATCACATACTGCTGTTTCCACAGGACCCCTGCTTCATTCAGTGAACAGAACTGATGGTGCTCACTTCATGAACAGCTATTCAATATTTTGTCTAATGGGTCTGTTACAAGAGGGGGAGGTTCTGTGGCCTAAGGTGTAAAAGGAGATTAGACTAGATGATCATGAAGGTAACTTCTGGCCTTAAAGTATATGAGTCTATATCTCTAAGCCTTATTTACTGCACACTGTTGAAATCCTGCTCTGAAGATAGACTTATTGGTTTCCACAGGGACTTTTCTATGGCACTTATCACAATAATATCTGAGTGCTCCACAAACATTAATTTAGCCTCACAACAGATGGGGAGCTGCGGCACAGAGAACTCAAGGTCAAAAGTATCTCTAATTTTGGATTTCCAATTTGAGATGACTAGGACCTGATTTTTCAGAGAACATAGCATTATAGCTAACTGCTCACTTTATATTCTCAAAGCACAGCACCTATTGACTTCAGTTGCAGCTGTGCCTGCACAGCACTTCAGCAAATCAGGCCCCAGGGTCTCAAGTTAGGCACCCAGAAAATAAGGAACACACAATTAGTGACCATCTGTGAAAACTTTGGTGTAAGTGATTTGTTCAGTATCACACAGGAACTCTGTAGGAGAGGCAGGGAAAAATCCAGTTCTCCAGGGCAGCATTCAGCTGACTTAACCATGAGACCCTACTTTCTCTTCCAACTTCTGCCACAAATGAGGCAGGAGTCACTCAGATGACAGCCTCCTTCAGTACACAACTCTGATTCATCCCAACTCACATTTGTGCTGTGCGCTGAAAGAAGCAATGGTCCCATAGAAAAAAATGGTATGTGAACATGTAATGAAACACTGTATCTTAATACACAAGGGGATCAAAATAAGGTTTCAAAGGCAATCTTACTTCTGGCATTTCCTATCTTTTGAGTGCTTAGTGTTGCAACTTAAATAATGTTCTTTTAACACAAAAAAACTCAGAAATTCCATCATATGACATCATACTGACACCCACATGGTCCATCAGCAGATCTAGAACTTTTAGATCCACCACCCAGACTTCTGACAGGGGAGCTAAGCGAATAACTGGCAGCAGTAGTAGATTGTTATCCTCTATGTGCACCAGCTCTAGAAGGGGATGTCGCACACATTTTACCAGTGGGTTTTACTGATGTTTGCTAACAGCAGAGGAATGGTGAGTATCAGGAAACTTGGATTCTATTCCAGGCTCTACAGAGGAGTGTGTTCTAGTAGGCACAGCCTCTCCTGCCCACACAATCTTCCCAAGCTTGACTACTTTAGCCACATATTTACAATCTGTCCTTATCCCAGTCCTGTCTCTTACCCACCCCGTCCCAGCTCCTCGTCCCAGTCTCCTTGCCCAGCCAGTCCCAATTCTCTGGCAATCCAGCAACTTGTCAGATCTCTCTCCCCTCTCCACTCATCTTGATCCCCCTCATACTGTTTCCTAGTCTCAGACTCTTTGTCCAGCCAGTCTGCCTCCCTTCAGCTCCTTGTCTGATCTCTATTTCCCCCACCCAGTCAACTTACTCCCAGTCCTCCTGCATTTCCCTTACTGGTTCCAGTCCCAGTCTTTTTGCCCAATCATTTCCAGCCTTCCCTTCTTCACTCCAGCTCCCAGTCCCAGCCTTCCCCACCATTGGCTCCCAGTTGCAGCCCAGCCTCCTTGCCCAATCAGTCCCAGCCTTTCCTTATCCCCAACTCCCAGTCCCAGTTTCCATCCCCACCCCGTCATAGTCTCTACCCTCCAGAATTGGGAGCTCAGTGAGGATGGAATCTGTGGCAATTTTAGTACTAAAATCAAAGACGTCTCTACCAAGCATGTGGAAAATCGTCACTTTTAAAAGTCTTATAACTTGGCCAAATATTGTCAGATTTTTCATAGGGATGGCAAAAGGAACATCCCTGACACAATGGAGACTCCTTTCTTGCCAAATTTTAAGTTCCTGCCTCAATTCATGGTGTCACAATAGCTTTCCAAAGGAAAGGTCAACCATGGGGGAAAACAACATATATTTCTCTAGTCTCATTCTTGAAAATGACTTAAAACCATTTTGGTTACAGGTGTTTTATGTTTGTTTGTTTGTTTTTAATCTTAAGTAGACAGCTGGATTAGAAAATGTAAGCCTTAATGTTTGACGTATGACAAAGTGATAAGCAACTGAAAATCAGGTGTTATACTGGGAAGTATTTGGCCAATTTAATTATAGATGATACTACCAGTCCTGCCTGTTCTATGTATATGTTAGTAATTACTTATGTTTGTGTTTTTCTTTCTCTTTCAGGTTATTCCAGTTATTTCAGTTACTGCGTCAGTTGAGATTGTGTGTCTGGGGACTGTTTGAGCCTTTGTTCCCTGGATCATTCTTGATCATCTTTGATCAGCCTCAATCAGCCTTGTGATCACCCTCTCCCTGTGTGATTAACAAGGGGGTAGGGCTGACCTAGGAGAGAAGGCCTTAAAAGCCAGAGGCTAAGTGACCAAGGGGAGTTAGCAAACGGGAGTTTGAGGGAGGGAGTCATGATATAATCACTATGGTTAGGAAGGGCCGCATCGCCTGTGCCAACACTGCTCCTGTCTCCTCCCCCTGCACCTGTATCCAGACAGATAACCTAACCATAGATGCCTCTACCCAGATCCTGGTGTGGATTTGTAGAGACTCTGGCCTGCATTTCCCACTCACAGAAAGCCAGGCTGGGGGGACCATCCAGTGCAAAAGGTGCCTGCTGGTGGAATCTCTCAGGAAGTAGGTGGGAGAGCTACAGGAGGAGGTGGCTAGGCTGAGGAGCATCCATGCCCACGAGGAATTCATTGACAGTATTCATATGGAGACATCTAAGGTCGACGAAGCTATCCAGCTACAGAGGATGGCTGTCACACCACCGGGGAAGGAGGATATGGCTCTGTCATAGGCAGGACACTGGCTGCTGGTTACTTCTGGCAGCAGGCAGTGCTCCACCCCTACTCCCAACCCACCCACCATGGTGATAGAAAAACAATATGCTGCCCTGGCATCGAGCGATAAGGAATCACCCCCAACGGTGGAGGAGGAGAAGCCATGTACCCCTAAGGCTGGGAGGATCGCAGCCACCACTACCATGAGGAAATGTAGGGTAGTGATGGTTGGTAACTCTCTTCTGAGGGGGATGGAGGCACCCATTTGTTGCCCTGACGTGGCATCCCGGGAGGTATGCTGCTTGCCAGGGGCCCATATCCGAGACATTACGGAGGGATTGTTGAGGATCATCCAGCCCTGGACTACTATCCCATGGTACTCATCCATGTGGCACTAATGATACTGCAAGGTATGACCCTCAGCAAATCAGAAGTGACTACAGGGCCATGGGAGTATGGGTGAAGGAGTTCAGAGTGCAGGTGGTGTTCCCTTTGATCCTTCTGGTCAAGGGTAGGGGCCCAGAAAGAGACAGATGCATCCTGGAGGTGAATGCCTGGCTGCAAAGATGGTGTCACCAGGAGGACTTAGTTTCCTTGACCATGGGATGCAGTTCCAGGAAGAAGTACTGCTAAACAGAGATCAGGTCCACCTATCGAGGAAGGGGAAGAGCACATTTGGATACAGACTGGCTAACCTAGTGAGGAGGGCTTTAAACTAAGTTTGAAGGTGGCAGGTGACCTGGGAGAAGGGACAGAACTTGGGAGGAGAATATGGGCTGTTATAGCAGGGATAAAGGAGAGACAAGACAGAACTGGGGGTGGGAGGAAACAAATCACTATCTTAGATGTCTGTATATTAATGCAAGAAGTATGGGGAATAAGCAGGAAGAACTCAAAATGCTAGTAAATAAACAAAACTATGACATAGTTGGCATCACTGAGACTTGGTGGCATAATACACGTGACTGGAATATTGGTATAACAGGGTACAGCTTGCCTAGGAAAGACAGGCATGGGGAAAAGGGAGGAGGCGTTGCCTTATATATTAAAAATGTATACACTTGGACTGAGGTGGAGATGGAAATAGGAGACAGACTTGTTGAAGGTCTCTGGGTAAGGATAAAAGAGGTAAAAAACATGTGTGATGTCATGATAGGGGTCTGCTACAAAAGCAACAAGAAGTCTGGTGGCATCTTAAAGACTAAGATTTATTTGGGCATAAGCTTTCATGGGTAAAAAACCCACTTCTTCAGATGCATGGAGTGAAAATTACAGATGCAGGCATTGTTATACTGACACATAAAGAGAAGGGAGTTACCTCAAAAGTAGAGAACCAGTGTTGACAGGGCTAATACAATCAGGGTGGATGTAGTCCACTCCCAATAATAGATGAGGAGGTGTCAATTCCAGGAGAGGAAAAGTTGCTTCTTTAATGAGCCAGCCACTCCTAGTCCCTGTTCAAGCCCAAATTAATGGTGTTAAATTTGCAAATGAATTTTAGTTCTGCAGTTTCTCTTTGAAGTCTGTTTCTGAAGTTTTTTTGTTCAAGTATAGCTACTTTTAAATCTGTTATAGAATGTCCAGGAAGATTGAAGTGTTCTCCTACCGGCTTTTGTATGTTACCATTCCTGATGTCTGATTTGTGTCCATTTATTCTTTTACGTAGAGACTGTCCAGTTTGGCCAATGTACATGGCAGTTGGGCATTGCTGGCATATGATGGCATATATAACATTAGTAGATGTGCAGGTGAATGAGTCCCTGATGGTGTGGCTGATGTGGTTGGGTCCTCTGATGGTGTCACTAGAGTAGATATGGGGACAGAGTAGGCAACGAGGTTTGTTACAGGGATTGGTTCCCGGGTTAGTGTTTGAGTAGTGGTGTGTAGTTGCTGGTATTTGCTTCAGATTGGGGAGTTGTCTGTAAGCGAGGACTGGCCTGCCTCCTAAGGTCTGTGAGAGTGAGGGATCGTTTTCCAGAATAGGCTGTAGATCGTTGATGATGTGCTGGAGAGGTTTTAGCTGGGGGCTGTATGTGATGGCCAGTGGTGTTCTGTTATTTTCCTTGTTGGGCCTGTCCTGTAGTAGGTAACTTCTGGGTATTGGTCTCGCTCTGTCAATCTGTTTCCTCACTTCCCCAGGTGGGTACTGTAGTTTTAAGAATGCTTGATAAAGATCTTGTAGGTGTTTGTCTCTGTCTGAGGGATTGGAGCAAATTCGGTTGTATCTTAGGGCTTGGCTGTAGACAATGGATCGTGTGATGTGTCCTGGATGGAAGCTGGAGGCATGTAAGTAAGTGTAGCGGTCAGTAGGTTTCCAGTATAGGGTGGTGTTTATGTGACCATCACTTATTTACATTGTAGTGTCCAGGAAGTGGATCTCTTCTGTGGACTGGACCAGGCTGAGGTTGATGGTAGGGTGGAAATTGTTGAAATCCAGATGGAATTCTTCAAGGGCCTCCTTCCTGTGGGTCCATATGATAAAGATGTCATCAGTGTAGTGCAAGTAGAGGAGGGGCACCAAGGGACGCGAGCTGAGGAAACGTTGTTCTAAGTCAGCCATAAAAATGTTAGCATACTGTGGGGCCATGTGAGTACCCATAGCAGTGCCGCTGACTTGAAGGTATAAGTTGTCTCCAAATCTGAAATGGTTGTGGGTGAGGACAAAGTCACAAAGCTCAGCCACCAGGTGTGCCATGGCCTCATCAGGGATACTGTTCTTGACAGCTTGTAGTCCATCCTCATGTGGAATATTGGTGAAAAGAGCTTCTACATCCATGGTGGCCAGGATGGTATTCTCAGGAAGATCACCAATGTATTGTAGTTTCCTCAGGAAGTCAGTGGTGTCTCGAAGATAGCTAGGAATGCTGGTAGCGTAGGGTCTGAGGAGAGAGTCCAAATAGCCAGACAATCCTGCTGTAAGAGTGCCAGTGCCTGAGATGATGAGGCATCCAGGGTTTCCAGGTTTATGGATCTTGAGTAGCAGATAAAATACCTCTGGTCGGGGCTGCGGGGGTGTGTCCGAGTAGATTTGTTCCTGTGCTACAGCAGGGAGTTTCTTGAGCAGATGGTGTAGTTTCTTTTGGTACTCCTCAGTGGGATCGGAAGATAGTGGCCTGTAGTAGGTTGTGTTGGAGAGTTGCCTGGCATCCTCCTGTTCATAATCCGACCTGTTCATTATGACTACAGCACCTCCTTTGTCAGTCTCTTTGATTATAATGTCAGAGTTGTTTCTGAGGTTGTGGATGGCATTGCGTTCTGTACAGCTGAGGTTGTGGGGCAAATGATGCTGTTTGTTCACAATTTCAGCCTGTGCACGTCTGTGGAAGCACTCTATGTAGAAGTCCAGTCTGTCATTTCAACTGTCAGGAGGAGTCCACGCAGAATTATTCTCCTTGTAGAGTTGGGTAGGAGGGTTCCTGTGGGTCAGTGCACTGTTCAGTGGTGTGTTGAAAATATTCCTTGAGTCGGAGATGATGAAAGTAGGCTTCCAGATCACCACAGAACAGTATCATGTTCGTGGGGGTGGTGGGGCAAAAAGAGAGTCCCTGAGATAGGACTAAGTGTGTGGTTGGATATATTAACAATATTCTTGGGTGAGTTAAGGGTACCACTCTTGTAGCCCCCGGCATGTAGGAGTTTAGATAGTTTACTGTCCTTTATCCTCTGTAGAGAAGTGAAGTGTGCGTTGTAAATGGCTTGTCTCATTTTTGTAAAGTCCAGCCAGGTAGAAGTTGGTGTGGTAGGGTGATGACTCTCTGGCACGGCACCTCCTGCTGGTTGTCCAGGGAATTAGCTCCTTTCACTCAGGCGCACCCTCTGCTGGCTGATGTCTCGCCTGCCACCGGCCCCTGTGTCCCTCCCAGTGCCCTTTGCCCAGGGGTTCTGCCCACCACAGTACCCCCTCTGTCTCAGTCTCCCCACCCAGGGGAACCCCCAACTCTCTATCCCCACCTTGCCTCAGTGGCTACTTCCAGTCATCATCTAGCTCCCGCTCCCTGGAGCAGACTGCAGTCTATAAACCACTCATCATCGGCAAGGGGGGGTTGGACCAGCTGCTTCTGCATATTCCTGAGCTGCCCCCCTGCAGCCCTAGTAACTTTGTGGGCCCTCAACTCGGCCTGCAGCCTGGGGCTTTGCTAGGCTGGAGCTCCTCAGCTCCCTCTGTCCTTCCCCAGCACTGCTCCACCTCAGGTACCCTGCTAGTATCCTTTGTGGGCCCTCAACTTGGCCTGCAGCCTGGGGTTTTGCCAGGCTGGAGCTCCTCAGCTCCCTCTGTCCTTCCCCAGCACTGCTCCACCTCAGGTACCCTGCTCAGCTCCCAGGCAGCCAGGTCCTCCTCTCTCAAAAGGCTAGAGAGAGAGTTTCTGTCTTAACCTCTGGTCCTCAGCCCTCTTATAGGGCCAGCTGTGGCCTGATTGGGGCATGGCCCCACCTGTGGCTGCTTCCCCCAATCAGCCTGGGTTTTCCCCGCTGCAGCCCTTTCCCAGGGCTGTTTTATGCCCTTCAGGGCAGGAGCGGGGTGACCACCCTGCTACAGTTCATTTTGTATGAGAGTCTGCAGTTTTGAGAGCTCATTCTTGATCTTCTCCTGACTGCTGTACAGTATGCTAATCATGTGGTTCCTCAGTTTCTTTGAGAGTGTGTGGCACAGTCTCTCACCATAGTCAGTGTAGTATGTCAATTGCAATGGATTTTTTACCTTCAGTCCATTTGGTATGATGTCCATCAGTTTGCACTCAGAGAGGAAGATGATGTCTGTCTGTATCTGTGTGAGTTTTTTGATGAAGTTGATGGATTTCCACTCCATACGGCTAAATTCAGTGCCTTGCATGGTGTCAAGAATCAGGGGGTAGCTGTGTTGGTCTGTATCCAAAAAAACAACAAGGAGTTCGGTGGCTTAAAGAATAACAGATTTATTTGGGCATAAGCTTTCATGGGTAAAATCCCACTTCTTCAGATGCATGGAGTGAAAATTACAGATGCAGGCGTTGTTATACAGTCACATGAAGAGAAGGTCTACTGCAGACAACCTAACCAGGAAGAAGAAGTGTATGAAGTTTTTTTTAAACAACCAACAAAATCATCCAAAGCACAGGACTTGGGGAACTTCAACTACTCAGACATCTGTTGGGAAAATAACACAGCAGGACACAGATTATCCAACAGGTTTTTGGAATGTATTAGAGACCTTTTTTTTTATTTCAGAAGGTGGAGTAAGCTACCAGGAGAGAGGCTGTTCTAGATTTGATTTTGACAAATAGGGAGGAACTGGTTTGAGAATTTGAAAGTGGAAGGCAACTTGGGTGAAAGTGATCATGAAATGATAGAGTTTATGATTCTCAGGAATGGTAGGAGGGAGAAGAGCAAAATTAAGAAAATGGATTTAAAGAAGGCAGACTTTAGCAAACTCAGGGAGTTGGTAGGTAAAATCCCATGGGAAGCAAGTCTAAGGGGAAAAACAATTGAAGCCAGTTGGCAGTTTTTCAAGGAGACATTATTAAGGGCACAAGAGCAAACTATCCCACTGCATAGGAAAGTTATGAACTATGGCAAGAGACCACCCTGGCTTAATCAGGAGATCTTCAATGATCTAAAAAGCTAAAAAGAATCCTACAAAAAGTGGAAACTATGTCAAATTACAAAAGATGAATATAAACAAATAACACAAGTTTGTAGAGACAAAATTAGAAAGGCCAAGGCACAAAATGAGATCAAACTAGCTAAAAACATAAAGGATAACAAGAAAACATTCTACAAAGACATTAGATGCAAGAGGAAGACCAAGGGCAGGGTAGGACCATTACTCAATGAGGGGGCGAAAATAATAACAGAAAATGTGGAAATGGCAGAGGTGCTTAATGACTTCTTTGTTTCGGTTTTCATCAAGAAGTTTGGTGGTGATTGGACATCTAACATAGTGAATGCTTGTGAAAATGAGGTGGAGTCAGAGGCTAAAATGGGAATAGAACAAATTAAAAATTACTTAGACAAATTAGAAGTCTTCAAGTCACCTGGGCCTGATGAAATGCATTCTAGAATACTCAAGGAACTGACTGAGGAGATATCAGAGCCATTAGCAATTATCTTTGAAAAGTCATGAAAGACGGGAGAAATTCCAGAAGACTGGAAAAGGGCAAAGATAGTGCCAAACTATAAAAAGGGAAATAAGGACAACCCAGGGAATTGCAGACCAGTCAGCTTACTTTCTGTACCTGGAAAGATAATGGAGCAAAGAATTAAGTGATTTGCAAACATCTAGAAGATAATAAGTTGATAAGGAACAGTCAGCATGGATTTGTCAAGAACAAATCATGTCAAACCAACCTGATAGTTTTCTTTGACAGCGTAACAAGCCTTGTGGATGGGAGGGAAGTGGTAGATGTGGTATATCTTAACTTTAGTAAAGCTTTTGATACTGTCTTGCGTGACCTTCTCAAACAAACTAGGGAAATGCAACCTAGATGGAGCTACTATACGTTGGGTTTAAAACTGGTTGGAATATCATTCCCAAACAGTAGTTATCAGTGGTTCACAGTCATGCTGGAAGGGCATAACGAGTGGTGGCCTGCAGGGATCAGTTCTGGGTCTAGTTCTGTTCAATATCTTCATCAATGATTTAGATAATGGCATAGAGAGTACACTTATAACATTTGCGGATGGATTGCAAGTGCTTTGGAGGATAAGATTAAAATTCAAAATGATCTGGACAAACTGGAGAAATGGTCTGAAGAAAATAAGATTAAATTCAATAAGGACAAATGTAAAGTACTCCACTTAGGAAGGAACAATCAGCTGCACACATACAAAATGGGAAATGACTGCCTAGGAAGGAGTATTGTGGAAAGGGATCTGGGGGGCATAGTGAAACATAAGCTAAATATGAGTAAACAGTGTAATACTGTTGCAAAAAAAAGCAAACATCATTCTGGGATGTATTAACAGGAGTGTTGTAAGCAAGACATGAGAAGTAATTCTTCCGCTCTACTCCACACTGATTAGGCCTCAACTGGAGTATTGTGTCCAGGTCAGGGCGCCACATTTCAGGAAAGATGTGGATAAATTGGAGAAAGTCAGAGAAGAGCAACAACAACGATTAAAGGTATAGAAAACATCACCTATGAGGGAAGATTGAAAAAAAATGGGTTTGTTTAGTCTGGAAAAGAGAGGAGTAAGAGGGAACATGATAACAGTTTTCAAGTACATAAAAGGTTGTTACAAGCAGGAGGGAGAAGAATTGTTCTTCTTAGCCTCTGAGGATAGGACAAGAAGCAATGGGCTTAAATTGCAGCAAGGGAGGTTTAGGTTGGACATTAGGAAAAACTTCCTAATTGTCACGGTAATTAAGCACTGGGATATATTGCCTAGGGAGGCTGTGGAATCTCCGTTCCAGGCCAATGGGGGCTGCAGGAAGCGGTGTAGGCCAAGGGATGTGCTGGCTGCCGCTTCCCGCAGTCCCCATTGGCCTGGAAGGGCGAACTGCGGCCAGTGAGAGCTGCAATCGGCCAAACCTGCGGACACTGCAGGTAAACAAACTGTCCCGGCCCGCCAGCGGATTTCCCTGACGGGCCACGGGCCAAAGGCTGGCAATCCCTCGTCTAGATAATACTTAGTCCTGACATGAGTGCAGGGGACTGGAGTAGATGACCTCTCAAGGTTCCTTCCGGTCCTATGATTCTATGATTCTAAGGCTACGTCTTCACTACCCGCCGATCCGGCGGGTAGCAATCGGTTTATCGGGGATCGACTTACCGCGTCTCGTGAGGACGCGGTAAAATCGATCCCTGATCGCTCTGCCGTCGACTCCGGAAATCCACCTCGACAAGAGGCGGCAGCGGAGTCGGCGGCAGCGCGGCAGCGGTCGGCTTTCCCCCGTCCTCACCACCAGGTAAGCCGACCTAAAATACGCAACTTCAGCTACGGTATTCACGTAGCTGAAGTTGCGTATCTTAGGTCGGAACACCGCTGTAGTGTAGACCTAGCCTAAGTTTTCATTGTTTCTTATGGAAAAAGAAAGAGCGAGAGAATGTTTTTGTCCTGCTACTAAGGTGTACATGCAAAATACTAGTTTCAGAACTCTTTCAGAGGTACAGGTATTACAAGACTATGACTAAATTATAACTAATCTCTGAGAAATTACATAGCACTTAAGTATAAAATACGTTAATATTTTTAGTATGTTTAGTTCTCTTTAAATAAAAAGTATGTTTAGTTCTCTTTAAATGACAGTTTAGTCTCAGTAATCTTAAATTATGTATTTCACTTGCTTTGAATTATCTTTGTGGACACTAGAGCTATTGTTTTCTTGAACAAAAAGGAAACTGATCTGTTAGAAGCTGCATACCTAGTTGATCATTGTGTAATTATGATCATATAAAGCTAATGATTCTATGTTATGCACACCTATGCTTTACTTTCATAATGTGCACAGTGAAAATCTAATCCTAAAAGTTGGCAGAGGCTATGGCTTGTATGAAATAGCATCCGCAGCATTGTTAAGCCATTATTCTACACTATTATAGATCACGTAATATCACATGGATATTTTAGTCATTCCTGAATCTGGTCCTCCAATCCAGGTTAGGGGTTGTTATTAGAAATGAAGTCTGATTCCACCATCAGTGGCAAATATCTCCTCCTGACAGGACTTTTCCAACACAGTATTTGAACATATATCTCATTGCAGTCCCATTGCAGTCAATTGGACTAGTCATGTGAATAAATTGATCCTAAATAGGATTGACCTGGGTGATGTTCTATGGCCTGTGTTATGCAGGAGTCAGACTAGGTGATCAGTGTAGTCATTTCTGGCTTCCAATTTGGACTCCTCTTTTCTCTCATTAAATTATAAAAAATGACTAACACCGCCAGGGTTTGCAATAAGAGTCTATTGGTGCACATCAAGTGGTTGAAAGCACAAGGAAAAAAGCCCTTGTGCCTTACAACATACATAAGGCACACACGGACTGCTAAGCCTATTGCTATAGTAATGCAATTATGCATTTTCCTTTGAGTGTTTTTGAAAATCCATCAGCTCTGAAGTGTTGTTGGTGAATGTGGGCTTCAGTGCTGGCAATAATTCATATATTTACGTGCGGCTTTGTTGCACTTGTAAAAAGATTGACTTATCTGGATACACTTGAATGAACAGCATTAAAGAATGATGCACCATTTTGAGGTTTCCAGACTCACTCCACTTCTTCTGATTAAAGATCTATAGAACAGCATAAATGGCAAGCAATACATCTGAGTGTATTGTACAAGCTCCTTAAATTAACAATTGGCACTTCAGAAATAAAGAGATTTCTATCAAGACAACACACCTCTATTTCTCTGGAAAAGCTATGTGTACAACAAAACTATGGCATTGATCAATTGCAAATAATAACACTTTTTAATGCAGGCATTATGTGATCTTGCCATAGATCTCTAATTAGAAATTCATACTACCCCATTGCATTTCTTACATTTCAATTAGATCAAATTTGAACAGCATCATCTCTCACCTTTCTTGACATCTAGCTGAAAATCACATCTGGATGAAGAGCAGCTGGCTAACTCTGCAACCAGACAACACTGAAATGATGCTGGCAGGAAGAAGGTGATTTAAAGCACTTGCTTCTTCCTAACAATTGAAATATGGAGGGCCCTGAGACTTTGACAGTTCATCCGCGGACTTGTGGCAGCAATTTTTTTTAAATGTCCTTTTTCATATGTGATTAGCCAGAAGATTGCACCTTATCCTATTGGACACAGACCTGGCCATAGTGATCCATGCATTTTTGACCTCTAGGCTTCATTTTTATAATTTCTTATATCTGAGAATAAAACAAACAAAAGGAAGAATTTCTTCACACAATGCAGTCTCCATGTGGAACTCATTGCCAGGGGAAGTTGTGAAGGCCATAAGTATAACGGGGTTCAAAAAAGAATTAGATAAGTTAGTGGAGCATATGTCCATCCAAGGCTATCATCCAAGAATGTCAGGGACACAACCCCATGCTCCGGTTATCCCTAAACTCCAATTGCCAGAAGTTGAGACTAGACGACGGGGTAGATCACTCAGTAATTGCTCTGTTCTTTTCATTCTCTCTGAATCATCTGACGCTGGCCACTGTCAGAAACAGGATGTTGGCCACTGTCAGAAACAAACTGTAGGTGGACCATTGGTCTGACCCAGTATGGTGATTCTTATAATGTAGCTACAGTCCTGTAAATTTCCTTAATGCAGAGAGGGGCGAATTCTGCTTGTGCCTGGAATCTCTATGAGCCCCTTTTAACTTTCTGTTAATAGTACACTGTATTTCTTTCTTCTTTTTCTTCTTTATGTTTTGAGAATGTATGGGCTCAATAGAGCACCATAAATGGAAATACACTGATACTGAATATATTTTATATTTATCTGTGTATTGCTGGGAGATTTCTTGGGTTTTGTCTAGCATAGATCACTTAGGGTTTTCTAATTTTGCATTTTTGTTCCTTATTCCCCAGACATTTTTATCCCAACATTAGTTTTGTTTTAAACGGTGGTCTTTCGCCCTCTTCCTTGCCCCTGACAGTGTCCCGGAAAGGAGAACCAATGGACAAGTCAGACGTTACTCATTTTATAAGAAGGGAAATGGAATAATGTGATGAGGAGGTTTTTCTCCCTTCACAATTGTGAGAATGTAAACCTGTATATTAGGAGTTTCGTTTAGAATCATACTGTTTTTCACAGAAAAATGAAGAAGCTGGAAAATGTTGCAAAAACATTTGGGGGGGAGGGGCAGTCCTGATGATAAAAATAGAATTGAATTGCTAATGTTTCTGGTCAAATGAACTCACAATGTGGCCCCATTGTGATACCTTTACTCACAGCAAATAGCACCTGATACCACTTTACAGAGTACTGATTATGACTAAGGATATTACAATCTGGCCCTTAGAGTGTATCCTGTAGCATTAACTTGCACATGTTGCACATTCTGTACTTCTATGGTTATATTTAACAAGGAAAACAAAAGTAGAAAGTTCTGCATATTGGTAACATGACCTAATTAATGTGAGAGAACTAAAATGATTTTAATGATTTCTCAACCTTACCGTTATATTTAAAAAAAATTGAAATGACATGCAGAAAATATAACAAAACTGTTAGCAGCCTATTGTAAATCATGTGTTTTACAGGTATATTGCTATATGAGATACTTTTTCTGTATTATATTTGATAAAGATTAAAATCACTATCCCTTGATATCTAATCTTTCCTTTTCATTTTGAGCATTGCAAAAAGTAATGGCCCAGTTCAAAGGATTCTTTTCACCCTGCATATGAGTTGTAGCCTTTTAACATATATATCACAAAGAATTAATAATTCACTCCAAGTAAAAGTAATAACTTCTGGTGTCTGTGCAAACATATCTGTTGGAGGAAGGTCCATTGGTTTCTTAGGAGGCTCCTCAGTCTAAGCAAGTTTCATCTACTGAATTAAAAATTCAGTATATATTTTATATATCAAAACATTACATTTCCTTCTAATTATCTGTTAGATATTATTGTTGTCAGATTGCAGTGCAGGCAGTCATATCGATCACTTAGTTTGTTTCCTGGTAATATTTTTCTCTTCCTTTTTAATTCACCTGTTGAATATGCGCTTTGTAGTGTGCTACATTTCAGTAACTAAAGGGTTGAGTATTTTACATGTAATCTGGAGTACATGTTAGCTGTGGTAGTCCTGTTTGCCAGAAGTGCTACTTAATAATAAAAGGTCATGTTAAAGGGTCTCGCCTTACAAACAGTTATGGCTTTAACCCTCATTCACATTTGTGGGGTAATGGTGTACCCTGCAAGCACATGTGTTGTGTTAACTCATGCACTAATGGTCCTCCAACTGTGTTTTAGAACATTGTCCCTTAAGCACATGTACACAATTAAGCGATTTATTTACAAAAATTTTTTGCATGAAAAACATTTTTTCTGTATCAAAAAGTATGTAGGTTACAAATGTACACTTTTTGCACTGTTACCCTATATTTTTACTAGTTCTATGTACACATTTGCTTTTGAGACAATATCTTGTCCAGTAATAGTGGTAACTGTATCCCTCACTAAGCCAGGCCTTGTTTTTGTTTTATTTTTTTACATAAATGTAATTTGCATATGCTAATTAATAATACATGTACAGGGTAACATTGTACCCCATGAGCAAATATGTTGCAATACATTGAGACATCTGCTAATTCTTTGTGATTGCTAGTTAAATAAAGTTTTTTCACCTAAAACATTAAAGAATTATTCTTAGTTTCTGAATGCACTTGGGAGACAAAAGTTCCCCACAACACTGCTACTGTAACTTTTTTTCTCACTGGATGAAGGCTAAGCTCATGGTTAAGTAGTGAATACTCACACTGAAGTCACCAGGGCCACTCACAGTAGTAGGCACTATACTCAGTAGTAAATGTCTGCAGGATTAGGCCCAAAGCCTACACATGTTTAATTAAAGAGACAGAGCTTTGCAGAACAACAGGATGGAGGGAGTTTTTGGAGGGGAATGTTGGCTTCTAAACTGGCTAGACTGTTGTATTAAACTACTTACATAAGAACATAAGACCGGCCATATTGGTTCAGACCGAAGTTCCATCTAGCCCAGTATCCTGTCTTCTGACAGTGGCCAATGCCAGGTGCCCCAGAGGGAAGGAACAGAACAGGTCATCATCAAGTGATCCATCCCCTGTCACCCATTCCCAGCTTCTGGCAAATGGAGGCTAGGGACACCATCCCTGCCCATCCTGGCTAATAGCCATTGATGGACCTATCCTCCATGAATTTATCTAGTTCTTTTTTGAACCCTGTTATAGTCTTGGCCTTCACAACATCCTCTGGCAAGGAGTTCCATGGGTTGACTGTGAGTTTTGTGAAAAAATACTTCCTTTTGTTTGTTTTTAAACCTGCTGCCTATTAATTTCCTTTGGTGACCCCTAGTTCTTGTGTTATGAGAAGGAGTAAATAACACTTCCTTATCTACTTTCTCTACACCAGTCATAATTTTATAGACCTGTATCATATCTCCCCTTAGCCTTCTCTTTTCCAAGCTGAAAAGTCCCAGTCTTATTAATCTCTTCTCATACGGCAGCCATTCCATACCCCTAATAATTTTTGTTGCCCTTTTCTGAACCTTTTTCAATTCCAATATATCTTTTTTGAGATGTGGCGACCATATCTGCATGCAGTATTCAAGATGTGGGAGTACCATGGAGTCATATAGAGGCAATATGATATTTTTGGTCTTATTATCGATCCCTTTCTTAATGATTCTAACATTCTGTTAGCTTTTTTGACTGCCGCTGCACTTTGAGTGGATGTTTTCAGAGAACTATCCACAATGACTTCAAGATCTCTTTCTTGGGTGGTAACAGCTAATTTAGACCCCATCATTTTATATGTATATTTGGGATTATGTTTTCTGACGTGCATTACTTTGCATTTATCAACATTGAATTTCATCTGCCATTTTGTTGTCCAGTCACCCAGTTTTCAGAGACCTTTTTGTAGTTCTTCGCAGTCTGCCTGGGACTTAACTATCTTGATTAGTTTTGTATCATCTGCAAATATTGCCACCTCACAGTTTACCCCCTTTTCCAGATTATTTATGAATATGTTGAATAGTACTGGTCCCAGTACAGACCTGTGGGGGACACCACTATTTACCACTCTCCATTCTGAAAACGGATCATTTAACCTACCCTTTGTTTCCTATCTTTTAACCAGTTACCAATCCATGAGAGAACCTTCCCTCTTATCCCATGAGAGCTTACTTTGCTTAAGAGTCTTCGGTGAGGGACTTTGTCAAAGGCTTTCTGTAAATCTAAATACACAATATCCACTGGATCCCCCTTGT
Source organism: Terrapene triunguis (assembly GCF_002925995.2). Lineage (NCBI taxonomy): Eukaryota > Metazoa > Chordata > Testudines > Emydidae > Terrapene > Terrapene triunguis. The sequence goes on from NW_020664931.1 coordinate 8,318,114, forward strand.
CCGCTTGCTTGTTGTCCCCCTCAAAGAATTCTAGTAGATTGGTGAGGCATGATTTCCCTTTACAAAAAGCATGTTGATTCTTCCCCAATAAATTATGTTCATCTATGTGTCTGACAATCTATGTGTCTGGTTGATTAGCAGGATTCCTGCTTCTGATGTACTTAAAATTTGTTTTGCTATTACTTTTTGAATCTTTTTGAATCTTTGGCTAAGCTGTACTTCAAATTCTTTTTTGGCCTTCCTAATTATATTTTGATAATTTCTATTTTCCTCACTAGTATTTAACTTCCACTTTTTAAAGGATGCCTTTTCTTTTCTCTCTCACTGCTTTTTACTTTGTTGTTTAGCCACGGTAGCTCTTTTTTTGGTTCTCTTACTATGTTTTTTTTTTAAATTGAGTCTCTGTTATGGTGTCTTTAAAAAGTTTCCATGTGCTTGCAGGGATTTCACTTTTCACACAGTACCTTTTAATTTCTGTTTAACTAACCTCCTCATTTTTGTGTAGTTCCCCTTTCTGAAATTAAATGCTACAGTGTTGGGCCGCTGTTTTCCCCGCCATGGGGATGTTAAATTTAATTATATTATGATCACTATTACCAAGAGGTCCAACTATATTCACCTCTTGGACCTGATCCTGTGCTCCACTTAGGACTAAATCAAGAATTTCCTATCCTCTTGTGGGTTCCATGACTAGCTGCTCTAAGAAGCAGTCATTTAAGGCAGTGGTGGCGGGATAGCTCAGTGGTTTGAGCATTAGCCTACTAAACCCAGCGTTGAGAGTTCAATCCTTGAGGGGGCCACTTAGGGATCTGGGGGAAAAATCTGTCTGGGGATTGGTTCCCCCTTTGAGCAGGGGGTTGGACTAGATGATCTCCTGAGATCCCTTCCAACCTAGATATTCTATGAAAACCTGTGGGTTACACGCGGCCCATCAGAGTAATCCACTGGCCGGCTGCGAGACAGTTTGTTTACATTGACCATCCAATGGGAGCTGTGGGCAGCCATGCCTGCAGATGTTCAATGTAAACAAACTGTCTCACGGTCTGCCAGAGGATTACCCTGATGGGCCGCAGGTTGCCCATCACTGCTTTAAGGTGTCAAGAATCTTTATCCCTGCATCCTGTCCTGAGGTGATATGTACCCAGACAATATGGGGATAGTTGAAATCCCCCATTATTACTGAGTTTTTTATTTTAATGGACTCTCTAATCTCCCTGAGCATTTCGCAGTCACTATCACCATCCTGGTCAGATGGTCGGTAATATATCCCTACTGCTATATTCTTATTATTCGAGCATAGAATTACTATCCATACAAATTCTATGGCACAGTTTGGTTCATTTAAGATTTTTACTTCATTTGATTCTACACTTTATTTCACATACAGTGCCACACCCCACTAGCACAACCTGTTCTGTCCTTCAAAATATTTTGTACCCAGGTATTACTGTGTCCCATTGATTATCCCCATTCCACCAAGTTTCTGTGATGCCTATTTATATCAATATCCTCATTTAATATGAGGCTCTCTAGTTCACCCATCTTATTATTTAGATTTCTAGCATTGGTATATAAGCACTTTAAAAACTGGTCACTTTTTAGCTATCTCCCATTACATGATATAATTGAATGGGACTGTGACACAATTAAGGTGGGCCCCATCTGGTGCGGGGTGAGTGTGCCCGCCTTCCTTGGGGAACAGGGGCAGATGCACGAGCCTTACGTGCCTATTTCCCCCATCTCAAGTTCGCACATTGGGGCTTAGCTGCAGGTAGAGTGGCCCAATGGCCAAAGTTCATAGGATCACTCCTCTCGGCTGGCATAGCATGGCCTAGTGGCTGGAGCTCAAACAACATACTCCTACTGTCAGGGCAGTGTGGTCCAATGACAGAGTTCATGGGGGCCATCGGCAGGATGGTAGGCAGCCCAGGTAGGGAGGCCCGGGCCCACCCGACTCCACCAGGCCTTGACCCAGGGCCCTAGTAGCGGTGAAACGACTAGCTACCAGCTCAGCAGGGAGTCCCACCGAAACACTCCAAGTTTACCTCGGTGGGAGATACCACTCCGACACCGCCCCGGGTAACTTCCTACTGCAGTCTTGGGCATTGTAGTCCAGGAGACATTGGGATCTCTTAGTTCCCCAGCACCGGCTGCTCCCTGGGGCTCCATGGGCTGCTGGGGTCTGAGGCTGTGGTCCACGTCTCTGCTCCCCTCTGGCACAGGCTGGAGGCCGTCCGCAGCAGGAGCTCCTGGTACATGTCCTTTCCCTCCAGCGTCTTTCCCTGACTGAGCTGGGCTGCTCTCTTTTATACTGGTACACCTGGAGCATTCCCAATAGGGGGAAGGAGGCGTGGCTTCCTCAGCCCACAATGTGGTGTTAACTCCTTCCCATCCGGTGCAGGGCAAGTGCACCCCATCACAGGGATTTTTTTTCATTTCACTCTTTCTCATCAGATCCTACCTGTATTTTACATTCCATACTCTCCTCCTTACTAGGACATAGAGAATCTCCATCAGTAGATCCTCCCCTAAGGGATGTCTCTGTCTGAACCACATGCTCCTCCGCACCTATCAGCTTTCCCCTAGCCCTTAGTTTAAAAACTGCTCTACGACCTTTTTAATTTTAAGTGCCATCAATCTGGTTCCATTTTAGTTTTGGTGGAGCCCATCCTTCCTGTATAGGCTTCCCTGTTTCCAAAAGTTTCCGCAGTTCCTAATAAATCTAAACCCCTCCTCTCTTCACCATTGTCTCATCCACACATCGAGACCCTGCAGTTCTGCCTGTCTAACTGGCCCTGCACATGGAACTGGAAGCATTTCAGAGAATGCTACCATGGAAGTCGTGGACTTCTATCTCACCTAGCAGCCTAAATTTGGCCTCCAGGACCTCTCTCCTATCCTTCCCTAAGGCATTGGTATCTACATGTACCACGACCATCGGCTCCTCCCAGCACTACACATAAATCTATCTAGATGTCTCGAGAGATCCGCAACCTTCGCACCAGGCAGGTAAGTCACCATGTGGTTCTCCTGGTCATCACAAACCCAGCTATCTATGTTTCTAATGATTGAATCACCCATTACCCATCTCTTCCTAATAACTGGAGATCCCTCCCCCGGAGAGGTATCCTCAGTGCGAGAGGATACCACAGCATCATTTGTAAGGAGCATCCCAACAATGGGATCATTTCCCTCTGCTCCAGTTGGATGTTTTCCTTCCCTGAGGTTTTCATCCTCCTCAACAGCACACAGGCTGTCAGACCGGGTGTGGGACCGTTCTACTGTGTCCAAGAAAGTCTCATCTATGTACCTCTCTGTCTCCCTGAGCAACTCCAGCTCAGCCACCCTTGTCTCCAGAGCCCGTACACGGTCTCTGAGGGCCAGGAGCTCCTTGCACTGAATGCACACGTACGCCGCCTGCCCATAGGGCAGGTAATCATACATGCTGCATTGGGTGCAATAAACTGGGTAGTCCCCACTCTGTTGCTGGACTTCTGCCTGCATTCTCTTTTTACTCTTTCAGCTGGTTCTTTTGTTGTTGTTTTGCTTTTATCAGGGGGTGTTTTTTGGGTTAAGTTTAAAGAAGCTTAAGGAATGTTAAGTGTATGTAGCGCCTCCCCCCCCTCACATTACCCCTGTAAACTCCCTCGCAAAATTCCCCTTTTAGCCACTCCTGTTCACTAGCTCCCCTGGTCACTTAGGAGCGGGCTTTTTAAAGCCCTGGTCTTCCTAAGTAGCCCCACCCCCTGGTTAAGGGTTGATGGGTGCTAAAGGGCTGAGGGATCAAAGCCTTGTTAAGAAGGTCTCAGCTCTCAGCCTTGCCTAGCAGGCTGCTAGTCTCAGCACTTTGTGTTTAATAAAAGGGAAACATTTTGATAAGGAATTCCAAGCTGATGCTGGTGATCTTTTAGTATGTAACAAACTTTTTCCAGCTGGTCCAGATGTAAATAGCTCTGTGTACATCCTGTAGGGCTGTAAATATTTAAAGACTTTTATTATTTTCCTAGAATTTTATGTAACTGCATGTAAAGGAGCATAGGTGTTTTATGAGTAAGTGTCTTATATTGAGATGATCTTTTTATACAGAGATGCAAGGACGTTTTTTCATTGTTTTCTCTCCACTCAAAAAAAAATCAAACAAATGTAGAGTAATTCTTATTTTGTAAGTGGAAGAAAAAAGGTGTGGTTTGGAATGTTGACACCAAGTGTATGGTACGGTTATGGCTAGGTCTGTGGAAAGCAGTCACATTAAAATTTCTTGTCTTTGCTCGGGCTTGACAATCTTTTGATAGGAACATAATGTATTTCCCACTGAAGGTCATGGAAATGTTTTAATTGATTTTAGTGATACATTTAGGGCACAAACTGTTACTGTCTACACTGCAATTAAAAACCCACTGCTGGCCTTGTCAGCAGACTCAGCTCGCAGGGCTGGGGCTAAGGAGCTGTTTAACTGCAATGCAGAGTTTAGAGACTCAGGCTCCAGCCCAAGCCTGAATGTCTACACCACAATTAATTAGCTCCTTAGCCCAAGCCCCTCGAGCCCAAGTCAGCTGGTATGGGTGTGATGGGGTCCCTGGGGTGCAACCTAGACTGTGGGACCGCTGAGCCCTTCAAACCCACCAACCTGGGCTGCCTCTGACACTGTGATGCTGATGTCAAGCTACAAACCTCTGACAGGCACTGCAGTTACACAACCATCCATAGGCCAGGATACACCCAACTGTATTACATGAATGATTTCCCAGTCACTCATGAACCATCAATAGAGAGGCTCCAGCCAATTTCCCCCAGTCCCAGCCCTACACCCCGTCCCCAGTCCCAGGCCTACACTGCTCAAAGCTCCCCTGGGCAGGGCAAGTTCTTTAATTCATCACTCCGTCAGTGTGGAATGGACACACACTAGCCTTGGTAAACTGAGCTGAGAGTTCCCAAGCACTTCAACCAAAACACACTGTTTTAGATAAAATATAAAACAGGTTTATTAACTACAGAAAAGTAGATGTTAAGTGATTATAAGTCATAGGCATAAAGGTCAGAGTTAGTTACCTTATGAAAATAAAAAGTAAACACAGTCTAAGTTCTACAAACTAAGGAGGATCTGAATAAAGCAGTGTTTCACCCTGACTGGTACAAGCAAGTTATAGTTCCCCAGTGCACAGACTGGACTCTCTTTTCCAGCCTAGGACCATCCTTCCCCAGTTCAAAGTCTTTTTCTTCCAGATGTGCTTCCAGATGTTGAGATGAGGGGAGAGAGGCCAAGTGATGAGGTCACTGGCTCTCTTTTTTACTTTCTTCCAGCTTGCTGGAAAGATGTTTGCCGTGACATGGGGATCAGGCTGTCCCCATTGGTCAAGCAATCTCCATTGCATAAGTGGTCTCTCTGAGAAGTCTCTGTGATGGCCGTTGGGAGACTGGATTCCCTTGAATGGGCCATCAGCAAGTCTGGCTGGTTCATAGATTCATAGATTCTAGGACTGGAAGGGACCTCGAGAGGTCATCGAGTCCAGTCCCCTACCCTCATGGCAGGACCAAATACTGTCTAGACCATCCCTGTTAGACATTTATCTAACCTACTCTTAAATATCTCCAGCGATGGAGATTCCACATCCTCCCTAGGCAATTTATTCCAGTGTTTAACCACCCTGACAGTTAGGAACTTTTTCCTAATGTCCAACCTAAACCTCCCTTGCTGCAGTTTAAGCCCATTGCTTCTTGTTCTATCTTTAAAGGCTAAGGTGAACAAGTTTTCTCCCTCCTCCTTATGACACCCTTTTAGATACCTGAAAACTGCTATCATGTCCCCTCTCAGTCTTCTCTTTCCCAAACTAAACAAACCCAATTCTTTCAGCCTTCCTTCATAGGTCACGTTCTCTGGTCTTTCGTTGCAATTGAAAGGTTGGCTGTGGGCGTCTCCCAACCTCATAACATCTTTCAGTAACACATATAGCAATGCTTTGTAACTTCATGTACAATGATAGCACATACAATCCAACAGGATCTTAATGTTCAACAGATCAAGACTTTTAAAATGACACCTCACAAGGCATAGTTTGTACAAAACATATCATAATTGTATGACAGTGGTGAATATGGGGGTTCCACGGTGCTACTTTGAGGTACAGAGTGTCACAATGGGCCAGCTGCACGTGTCTCATTGCAATGTAGACATACCCTAGAAGAGCCTAAGTGAGAAGGGTGGAGTAAGAGGAAGTATCTCTGGCCTTTTAGTGGGAGGAGGGTCTCTTAGGATCAAAGGGTGATAGAATCTATGAATAGAATATGTAGACAAAGTTTTTGCGAAAGTTTGTATTGTTTATGTGAATTAGTTATGTTTGTACACAAACTTGAAGATACAAAATGTTGTATTAATGCTCAATATTTGTGATTAGTATTAGTAATAAGCTAGTTTTCCTGACAAAAGCAAGACATTGCTATTGCTAGCAACACAGGGCCAATGCAGCTATTGCTCTGAGCCTATTGCTCTAACTCAGCAGAATCAAGATCTTTCTAAAGCAAAGTGTTACAGGTGCCAGTCGAGCAACTCCTGTTGACCACTCAGACTTCTGTAAGGGGATCCCCCGGTGTTTTGAGACTCCTGAGCAAGAACAGAGCCCTGCCACTGCCCAGCCACTGCCAACATACCCTGTACCTATGAACCTTGGGGATCATAGGCACACTCTTGGGATGCAGACCCATTGTCTGGCACCCCTTAGGAGAACTGGAACCCATTGTCCTGCTCCCTAGCCCCTGGGCTCAGTGCTGACACTTCAGACTCTCCCATTGCTTAAGCACACCCTGTCCCAGAACTCCACCCAAACATGTGACCCTCTGGTTTACAGTGTAACTCTCCCAGGAGGCACACAATAAGCATAGCATATAAGACGTACAGACACACGTCACACAGATTCTCACACCATTGCTCTTTAATAGCATGAGAATTATTCCGAGGTAATTTAGAAAACAAACATTCTAAATACTATCACCTCACTAGCTCACCCTTCCCTGGGGGAGCCTTTGGGGGACCATCTGTGTTCAGGGAGGCAGTCAAGGTCCCTGCCACATCAGGCACCCATATGTTGGGTTGCTTCTCCCTCATCTTGAGCTGAAGAAAACTGGCCCCAAAAAACAGATCCTCCCTTTATATAACCTTGCAATTACCTTGCAGCCACAACTGGTAACCAGATACTCCCAGCAGGTAACTTCATTACCAACATTTCCACCGCTATACCAGTTCTCCTGGTTGGAAGTCAATCTATTATTTAGAGTTATTCCATTTCATTGGGGAGCTCCTAATGTCAGCAACCCTCTTTTTTTATTCTTTTGCCACCAGCCTTTGGAATTTCAGTCGAAACAACTAAGAGTAGAGGCAAAAGGGCTGCACACTGAAAAGTGAGTTTGCAGCTTGGTAAAGATACATACAGAGAGTTCATAATCTCACATAATACAAAAATAGTACAGACACATTCCCATTCCCCAAATTGTCATATAAAGCCTGGCTTACTCCCCGCCCCACCCCCATTCTCTAGCAGGGCTAGTCAAAAATTTTCTGTTGGGACTATTTGATGGAAAATTGTGATTTTTTGACTACACTTTTTTTCCCCATCAAAAACTGCTTTCCACAAAACCAAAACACTTTTTTTTGGTGAAAACTTGATTTTCATATTTTTGGCAAAAAGTTTTGTTGTTGTTGTTTTGTATTTTGAGGGAATAACCACAATTTTTCAATCAGTCGCATTATATAGTAATATTTATTACTTCCTTCTCATGTGATCTGATGAAACAGAAGTTTTGTCTGGTTTTGTAATGAGTTTGGCAGTGAGAAATTAATCAAATTAATATACTATTGAAATGATTGTTTCAATAATGTTAGCAAGGATCCAGCAAAACATATCTTTTACTTGATTTCAAAAATAAGTTTTAGAGATTTCTATCATCCTTTATTGCTATTTGCTTGGCTAAACCTTATTTCATGAAAAGGATTTTCATGGATACAAATAGTGCCAGATGTGAACTTCTGACATTACTCAAATTAGCTACTATTCAAGGAAAATGGGGGACTCCAAATGGATTTTCTTTAGCATATCAGAAATTATTTGTGTTTGCAGGTACAGATGCAGTACTGCCTTTTAAAAACTATTTATTTAGTTAGGGAGTTTTAACAGGTTTGCAAACCCTTGCAATGTAAATATCAGGGACAAAATAAAAATCATTACAACAGTGAGCTTTTGTTTAGAGAGACATTATATAGTTATATAATCAGCAAATCTCTCTATTTAACAGGGTGTTGCCATTTCACAGAGTGAGCATCTTAGCACTAGTCCCTTACTTCTTTTTTAAGAACACCTTTTCATGGAATTGTTAAAGAATTCAAAATGAGAACATCCGTGTAACTTGCAAGTTCATCTAGGGAAAGAAATAAGTCACATCTGCTTTCTAAAGTTAACATGTTGTGACTGACTACTTGCTGGCAAAATATTGCAATTTTGTGCAAGAAAGTCCTGGGCTTTTTGGAAATCTTTTATCGTTCATTCATTATTCTTGAAAATTACTGGTTTCATAAGAGATATGGCCTAAATTACAAACGTTTCTGGGGACTTTGGGTGCCCACCTTTAGACATCTTAAAGCAGGAATGATTTTTGAGGGGGGTGCTCAACAATGTTTAAATATCTGGACCCTTCAAAATTTTTCAAGTTAGGCAACAAAGATCTGGGGGAAGGGATAGTTCAGTGGTTTGAGCATTGGCCTGCTAAATCCAGGGTTGTGAGTTTAATCCTTGAGGGGGCCATTTAGGGATCTGGGGCAAAAATCTGTTTGGGGCTTAGTCCTGCTTTGGGCAGTGGGTTGGACTAGATGACCTCCTGAGGTCCCTGACAGCCTATTCACTTTTGTAAGTCTATTTGTCGATTCCAGTTGAATTTTTCAAAGAGGGGGAATAGAGGAAGGAATAGAGAAAGTCAATGAGAGGTAGAGGCCAGATATGCACCTAGTAGGATTTTCAAAAGCAAAGCAAGCCAGGAACCAATCTTCCATTGAAATAAATATATACACCTCTACCCGATATAACATGAATTCAGATATAAAGCAGTAAAGCAGCACTCCGGGGGGGGGGGGGCTGCACACTCCAGCGGATCAAAGCCAGTTTGTTTGAACGCGGTTTCGCCTATAACGCGGTAAGATTTTTTGGCTCCCGAGGACAGCGTTATATCAGGGTAGAGGTGTACATGGTGATTTAGTATACATATTCCCGCCCCAATAATGTACAATGTTCAAATGTCCCTCAAACCACCGTAGTGAATAAATGTTTTAAAATGGGGGTTAAATGTCAAAAGTTTTGCATGAAAAAACAACACTGGGAGGTGAGATGAGGCTGGACTGGCATGTAGATCCATGCATTTGTTCATTGTGATTTCTGTACAACAAAACGTAGAGGAAAGATCGTCTAGTGGTTAAAGCACTGGACTAAAACACAGGTGATCTGGTTTTTCCTGATTCTTCCACAGACTTCTTGAGCAAGTCACCTAATCTTTGTGCCTCAGTTCAACCTCTTAAAAATCAGGATAATACTCCCTTTCTCATGCCCTTTACGTGCCTCAATCCAGGTACTGTCTCATACTATGAATATGGCCAGTGCTTACAATGGAGTCTTGATTGCTTCTGGGGCCTGCAGTGCAAATAATAATAATTAAAACACCACCCATCTGTGGCTCTGGGTATTGCCACTGATCCCTGAGAGGGTTTTAAAGTATACAATTATACAAGTAAACAATTCACTCCCCAGTGAATAATAATCCAGCAGCAGGAGGGAAAAAATCATTTAAGCATTCCCGCCGCATCAGAGCCTCCATACTACCCACCTTCACAACTGTCCACTGGGGGAGAAAAGCATGCCTGTACAATGTACCCTAAGCAAGAGAGAATATATTCTTATTCAGTCCAGGAATGCTGAATTGGAGGAAACAGATTTACAACCTTAATTGGCCAAGTGGTACTTATAGAGGTAATGTGACAACCCAGTTCCCACACACCCCTGTACCATAGCTAGCATATGAATATATGTACCACCTATGTAGTATGAACACAGAGAGAGTTGTGAGTCTGCGCAGGCAATATTGACTCTGCTAGGGGTGGTTTAATTTTTTTCTTTCTTGCTGGGTTATTGTTCATATGAATCATCATGGTTACGAGGTAGCTACCCCCCCCCCCCGATCCCTTTTGGGTCTCTCTGTGTGCACCCCCTTAGATGTCAAGCCTCAGGTATTTACCTGACTCACGGTGAAATTTTGTAATTCTCCCACTGTTAGACCAAGCCCTGAGCTATAGTAGCCTGTGTGTCAACCAAAGGATTAGAGAAAAAAAGGCTTTTAAAACAACCATCTGTGTGCTATTGTATTTGGTCAGAACATCCCATAATGGTGATGGTAATTTAGGCACTCTCAGCTTCTCCAGCCACCCCAGTAGACTCCTGTGCTTGAGTAGCCTTCCCCCTTAGCTCTCCCCACCTTAGAGAATGTTCTCTTTAAACTCTGCCTGAGTCCTTTTCTCTGCTGTGTGGGTATTGGTCATTCCTACTCAAAACCAGTTTCATAGGTTGGCTAGAGACACTGAGACAGAATCATCTCAGATAATAGGTCTAGCATTGTCCCTTAATGACTCTTATGATTTTGCTGATAGGCGGCTATCTTGAGCCAAACTTCTCCTTCTTGCCTATTGCCTTCTTGTCTTCAGTCCCCTTTTGAGTTAAACCACTATTTTCATATAGTAAACATCCCGATAACCAGGCTAACATATCATATTTATAAATTACTACAATGCAGATTCAAATCAGTCACATAGATAGATAAATAGATACACACATACTGCATTGGTGTGGCATATATTCATATGGCAACTGTGAGACAGATGAGTGGGGGCATGTGGCTCACAGCTTGCCAGCTAGAGATATTATCTCTCCACAATTTCCATGCCTTAAAGAGGGGAACTGAGGCACAGAGTGATTAATTTTCTAAGAGTAACTGCAAGATACTGGCAGGCTTGGGAATAGAACCTAGGTCCCTAGTCCTCTGCTCTAGCCATTACATGTGCTTTCATCCTTTCCTTTCTGAAAGAAGGTTTCACATATTAAAATATTTCAATGGAAAGCTGCAGATTGATTATATGAACAAGATGCATTTAGCAAGAAGCTTTTTTCCCACCGATTTACACAAAGGTATTGTCATAACTATAAAGGGAAGGGTAACAGCTCTCCTGTGTACAGTACTAAAATCCCTCCTGGCCAGAGACTCCAAAATCCTTTTACCTGTAAAGGGTTAAGAAGCTCGGGTAACCTGGCTGACACCTGATCCAAAGGACCAATAAGGGGACAAGATACTTTCAAATCTTGGGGGGGGAAGGCTTTTGTTTGTGCTCGTTGTTTTAAGGGGTTGTTCGCTCTTGGGACTGAGAGGGACCAGACATCAATTCAGGTTCTCCCCATCTTTCTGAACAAGTCTCTCTTATTTCAAACTTGTAAGTAAAAAAGCCAGGCAAGGCGTCTTAGTTTTACTTTGTTTTCTCAACTTGTAAATGTACCTTTTACCAGAGTGTTTATCTTTGTTTGCTGTACTTTGAACCTAAGACAGAGGGGGGTCCTCTGAGCTCTTTAAGTTTGATTACCCTGTAAAGTTATTTTCCATACTCATTTTACAGAGATGATTTTTACCTTTTTATTTAATTAAAAGCCTTCTTTTTAAGAACCAGATTGATTTCTCCTTGTTTTAAGATCCAAGGGGGTTTGGATCTATATTCACCAGGAGTTGGTGAAAGGAAGGAGGGGGGAAGGGTCAATTTCTCCTTGTTTAAGATCCAAGGAGTTTGGATCTGTATTCACCAGGGAATTGGTGAGAGGTTTCTCAAGGCTTCCCAGGGAGGGAATCCAGTGGGAATGGTGGCAGCGGGACCAGAACTAAGCTGGTAGTTAAGCTTAGAAGTTTTCATGCAGGCCCCTACATTTGTACCCTAAAGTTCAAAGTGGGGATACAGCCTTGACAGGTATTTAGGTCAAGAAAAGCTGATAAAGATGTGGTTTATAATTGCAAACAGGTCACAAATCTCTGTTGGAAAAGAGGCCCTTGTTTTATATGCTCTACAGCAGAGGACTGATTATTTTAACAAGGACTGTCTCAGACAGCTTTGAAGAGTCAAATGCCTGAAATGTAGATGAGTTCACACTCAACCAGCTGGAGGAGATTAACCTAGGGATACCCCAATAGACTACCTGCCTCAGGATCTGACTTCAAACATTTTACATACAGCTTTTGAACTAAAGGTTCTGTTCAATGATTGCTGTCTCCTTAGCTCCAGGTTCCAGCAAACTGTCTGAACTCCTATATGACCATATTATAATCAGGTTGTGTTGCTATGACCAAAGTTAAAGTAGCAAAGTCCCTTGGCATGCACTCATTGTTCCATTGTTACTGTTTGGTGGGAAGAGTGGAACAGAGGATGTAAATATTAATTTGTTACTTTATTTAAATGTTACTAAATCTTTGCTTTGAAATGGTTTTACAACAGTCTCAGAATGTGAATCTTAAGTAATTTTAAATACCGAGAGCACCTAAAACTGTTAAGACTTAAAAGGAAATATAACCCCTCCATCTCAATTTGGCATTTAAATAAGATTGAATATTAAGTTATATCCAGGGCCGGCTCCAGGCACCAGCTTGGCAAGCAGGTGCTTGGGGCGACCACTCTGGAGAGGGGCGGCATTCCAGCTATTCGGCGGCAATTCGGCGGACGTTCCCTCACTCCCGCTCGGAGCGAAGGACCTCCCGCCGAATTGCCGCCACAGATCGCGATTGAGATCGCGGCTTTTTTTTTTTTTTTTTTTTTTTTTT
>NW_020664931.1:8331089-8339421 GCF_002925995.2 Terrapene triunguis
TTTTTTTTTTTTTTTTTTTTTTTTTGCGCCGCTTGGGGCGGCAAAAACCCTGGAGCTGGCCCTGGTTATATCTTTACCATCAGGGTATAATCAAAGTTAATCCTCTTCACCCCTGGATCAAAGGCCTTAATTAAATGCTCTCTGAAGTCAATGGAAGGACTCCCATTGACCTCAATGTGTGACAGATCAAACCTCAACTGAATTAACACTGGTAGGTGCTTCATATTACTAAGAACACTGAAATTGAAAGGTCTCAGCTAGTCATAGCACTGCTACTGATGCACAATATTACACTTATTTCTCATTCTTTTAATTCCTTTCACTCTGCTTGATTCTAGGGGTGTCTAACTGTGCCATGATTATGCAAATCTAACTTGTGATTGTAGCTGAAGTATTCATGTGGTTTGCCAGCAAAGATACTACCACCACTTCTCCCTCCCTTCAGTGACAATGGATAGACTTCACCATTCACAGATAAGAGAAATGTGATGTTTTAAAATCCTTTTAATCCTGTTCTTCCATTCCTCTTCAAGCCTTTCTCCTCCCAACAGGTCAAAAGAATAACTGTTTTATATTAGGCCTTATTTAGACTAGGAAAAGTAGTATAGTCACTCTAGACTATTGTTAGACTTACTAAATTCCAGCTAATGGTGTTACCCTGAATCTACCCTAGGAAAAATGGTTGAGTCTTGGTCAGATTTATCTAGCTTCTGTCAACTAAACCTGACCTGAACTTGACCTTTTTTCTAGTTTAGAGAAGGCTTTAGTATTTACATACCTTGTTTTTATTAGGATTATCACATGCTCCTGTAACCCTGTATTCACATCCTACACACCATTATAATAATCTTTTATAAAATATGCCTTGTGAGATATCATTTGAAAACTAATAACTGACTGGTCAATAATATTATGGTGAAATGTAGCAACATTATATGTAAAGTTATGAACATAAGCTGAAGTTATGTCTGAAGTGTGTTTACCAGACAAGTCTGGGGAAGGGGTAAAGCAGTTTCTCGAAGACAAAGGACAAGCTGATGCCTCTAGACAGATATCATCAAAATTGATTGACAATCAGTGGTCAAGTGGCCATTCTTTGGCAGTGAAGGGGAGCAAGAATAGACCAAACAACACCATGGAGCCTCTTTCATCGCAAGATGCCATGTCTCCATCCTCACAGCTGGAAGGAACTTTATCTGGGGTAACCTTCAGGAAAACACATTTCAAAGGGTGAATGGACTATCAAAAGAAGGGGCAAAATACCCAAGGTCTTCGTTCTCTCTCTCTCTCTCTCTCTCAAGAAGAAGAAGACAAAAGAAACCAGACTTTTGGACTCTGGGAGGGATTCTGACCTGAGAATTTAGTCAGCCCTGTTGCTAGGAACATATGGTAAGAATTTTACTTTGAACTAAGGCTTTTTTATTTAACTGTAGTTACTAGGAAGTGCTAGATCTTTATTTCTCTAGTAACCATTTCTGACTCTAATACATTTTACTCACTTAAAATCTATTTCTTTGTAGTTAAATAAACTTGTTTTATTCTTTAATCAAAACTAATCCAATGTTGTCTTTAAACTGAACCATTTGGGTACCTCCATTTAAAGTAGCAAACTGTTGGATATTATCCCATTACAGGGGCAAGGACCTAAAATATCTGAACTGTCCGGAAGAGTGCTGGTCAGTGCAGAACACACAATCTTGGGAAATCTGGGGTATGTTGGGGTCACCTTGCAAGTAGTAATCCAGGCTGCTGGAAGCCAGAGTGCAACTGATGTGTGGCTGGGAGCCTGCAACTATACAGAGACACTCAGGGTGTTATCTACATGCTGGAAGGCTATTTATGAGAGGCTCAGGTGGAAGCTACAGCAACAAAGCATTGTAAGGCACCTAAGGTTGCCGGGCAGGTGGTGACACAGCCCCTCAGTGGTCTGGATTGCACTCTGGAATGTCATAGTCTTTCTTCAAGTTCAATTTTTAAACCCAGTTTATAAAACAAAAGTAACATCTACAGTAGTTACTGTACTGACTCATGGGAAGAAAAGGTTTGGGGAAGGGGAGAAAAGAAGTAATGACAGAAGAAAGAAAGTGAGATGATAGAGAATGCAAACTAAATGAATGACAATAGGCAGAAAAGGGGAGAGAAACAGGAAAAAGCCAAACAGGTCTAACTTTTTAAAACACAATTTATTTATTAGCTTGACATCGGATTTTTTTTAAATTAATTATTTAAATTTGAATATTTTATTTAACATCAATATAAAGGTTAAGGGCGGGGGCTATTCATATTAAATTCCATATTACTGTGTATTGGGCTAATGAGCACATCAGCCTTTTGCCTCAGCCAGACCAGGTGATATGGATCAATGCCCATGAGAAAGGCTTTCAGGACATAAAAGAGGCTTTGTCTAAAGAACTAGTTTTAGTGAGCACTGATTTCATCAAACTCTTTGTGATGTGCACTGATGCTTCTAATATTGGTTAAGCACAGTGCTAATGCACAATAGGGTGGGGGAAAAGAGGCACCCCATTGCCTTCTTGAGTAAAAAAACTGACCCTCCCCACCAGTGAACAGAGCTATGCTGTCATTGAGAAGGAATGTTATGCCATAGTTTGGGCTATTAAGCAATTTAAGCCTTATTTGTATAATAAAAAATATTAGGTTTTATTATACAAATAAGGTTTTAACAGACCATTCCTCCTTAATATGGTTGCATCAAGCTAAAAGGACCAGCTCCAGATTACTACACTGGATCCTAGCTCTGCAAGAGTATGACATGCAAATAATCCATATCAAGGGGAAAGAAAATGTCCTGGCAGATGGTTTATTAAGAATAGGGGAGCCCTGAGGTATATTCAGGAACATTGGTCATACCCTTTCCTACACCAGTTTTACATTGGGTGTGTGATGCTGGCAGACCAGGTGCCAGCTCATGCCAAGACCCCTAGACCTCAACTGAACACTGACAAATACATCGTTGGAAACCAGTCTGGCCCACCCGTGTGTTAGTATTGGTAAAATAGATATTAGATTTATAAAAAATGTGTTTAGTGTTTAGACTTTATTAAATCTTGTACACTTCTGCATGCGTTAATCTCACTCATAATACCTGTATCCCATGTTATAAGGCAATATTTAAGTGTTTGCTCTGAAACTGTAAGCCTGCCTGGAGTGGCTCAAGGACATAAATACCAACCTTGGAGCAGACTGTTAAGAAGCAGATCACATACCCCAAACTGGCTGTGAGCAGGGCCAGATTTCCAATTAGGCACAGTAGGCATGTGCCTAGGGGCACCAGCATTCTAGGGGTGCCTAAAAGTGGGTTAAAAATTTCATTTTTTATAGAAAACACAAAGGTGGGGGGGAGGGGCACTGAAGATGCTGTGCCTAGCAGTGTGTAAAGTGTTAATCTGGCCTTGGTTGTCAGTTCTATACTTAGATTTCACCAACCAAGTAAATTCCTCAAGCACTATAACAGCCTCAGTCACAGACAGCCACCTTGGGTACTTCGGTCTATCTTGCCACCCAGGCAAGATTTCCTTTGTGAAAGATGGTCCCTTAAACCAAAAATCACAACATTTAGGTTACTCCCAGTCACAGAGGACAGGTCACTTACGCCAAGTCAATTGCACCTCAGATCTCACACCCAAGACAAAGCTTGTAGCCAATCTTATAATCAATTAATTAAAGATGTATTAACTAAGAAAGAGAAATTAGAGTTATTTGCAAGTGTGAAAGTGAAATGAATTATATTAAAGAAATAGAATGAATTAAAGAATGCTGTATGTACCTTTAAGTAGAAATGAGAAATGCTGCAAGCCAGGGGGGCAGGAAAGCAGACATTAATTAACTGCTTAATGAATTGCCCCACTTAAGGGCAATTGGTGAAGTATTAGTCTTAGATCGATAAGAGTTAATAAGGAAGCAAGATATGCATATTGTGCTCCATGCATATCTTACTATTTTGCTCTCTCTGTCCCTTTGTTTAGTTCGCACCCTTTTATCTGTATAAATAAGACTGATTCTTGCATGGAGGCTCACATTATCTGAATGTATTAGCAGAGCGCTGTACTAATAAACAGAGTGGTCTTGACAAAATTGTGAGTCCTGATTCTAACTTTAACACAAGGTTAAAGCAAGTAAACAGATGCACACAAATGAGTTACTGTCTTAGGTTCCAAAAGCTGCTGTATTATGCAAGCTCTATATGTCCTCTAGGGCTAACCCAAGCTAACAGCTGGGGATCCCTTACTTATGCTTAGAAATCTTGCCCTCTCTAAACATCGTTTCTTCTTGTCAGAGCTTTTTATTCCCTTCCCCCAGAGTTCAAACTGATGGGGCGAGTTCCTATGCATGTCTCCTATTCCTGGGTTTGAGGGGGAAAATCAAATTTCTTTTGTCCTCTGATGTTCCACAATGATTTGTCTGGTGTCTATGGTCCTTCTTTTATTGGGCAGGAGACAATACCTCCTATGGTAAACTAGTATTTCATAATTGGTAATGCTTCTCTCCTGACTGGTAGTTTTACAGTTTCAGAGCAAACGCTTAAATGTTACTTTATAACATGGGATAGAGATATTAGAAATGAGATTAATGCATGCAGCAACTTAAAAGCATTTCATAATGTCTAAACACATTTTCATAAATCTAATCTCTATTTTGCCAATACTAACACACAAGTGAGTCAGACTGATTTCCAGCTATGCATTTATCAGTGTTCTTTTGAGGCCTAGGAGCCTTGGCATGAGTTGGCACCTGGTCTGCCTGTGTCACAGCCATGTATTGGACTAATGAGCACATCAGCCTTTTGCCTCATATTTTATTTTCTATAAACACCTAACTTTTTGTTCTAGAGCAAGGGTTCCAAATGGTTTCTACATATACCACTGGTGGATGGTCCATCAATTCACTCCACAGGAAGTTTTAAAGAAGATACATGAACCAATAAAGTTGGAGACCCATGGGGCTAGAGTGTAGTCAGCTTGTGCATATGTTCTATTTATAAGGTAATAACTGTATTGTAAGCAGTTTGTTAGTATTGCAATAGCACACAGAGGGCCCCAGACAGCATCTAGACCCCATTGTGCTAAATTGTGTACAAATATATAGGAAATCCCTACCCCAAAATCACTTACAAACTAATTTAAGACAAGATGCACAAAAGGAGTGGAAGAGGAGGGAAACAGTGTTACAAAGATATGGTTACATAGGTTAGCTAGGCTCTGATCCAGCAAAATATTTAAGCAATTGCTTTCCCAATGAAATCAAAAGGCTATTCATTTGCCTAAAGTTAAATACACATTTAAGTGCTTTGCTGGATTAGGACACAACCTGTTGGTGCTCAGTGATCTCAATTTTTTGGTAGATATTACAATAATTATGACATACAGACTTTGCAACACACCTGAAAATGTAGTCCCCTGTGAGGTGGAGATTGGTGACTAACCTGTTCACTGTACACTTCACAGTGGTATGGAAGCAGAATACTTGGACAAGGACACAAGGGTAACCCCTTTACTCTTACAAAAAAAAATTGTCATAAACATTTTAATGTCCACATAAAACAGTGAGGTTTTGGTTTCAGGTATCTCATCTGAGAGATCCGCATAAAGTAAAGATGTTTTGAACTCAATCTACCTCTAAAGGAAGAAGTATTTGAATTAATGCTGCTACAGTTTGAACCTTAGCTTCCAGCCAAGTATGAAATGCCAGTTTGACGTTAGTGCACTCAGGCGCTCATCTTGCAAATTCTTATGGCTGAATGTAACTTTACTCATGTGAAGTCAATGGAACTAGTCAGGTGGAAAGAGTTAAACTTATGCATAAGTGCAGGGCTGACAAAAGGTGGGGAAAGGGGAGACAATGGTGCCCTGAGCTCATGTGGGCCCCCAAAATATATGTAATATTTGTGTAAATAAAGTGAAATGGGAGGGGGTGGGGCCCCAGTAAACACGAGGTTGTGAAGTCCCAAATTTTTCATGCTGGGCCTGCATGATTGTTTATAGGATGAAGGCCCAGGTCATTTATTCCAACATATAATATAAAGCCAACCTCTGCCCTTAATTATTTGGGTTGCATAGATATAACTGAGACAGAATATGGCCCAAAATATATTTGTGCAAGGAACTAATGCTGCTTTTTGAATGATTACTCATGTTTGCTGTTCAAATAAGACAGACCCACTTGCTTTGTGTCTCAGTTCTTTTGGTCTCACCCAAGCATTCTGATATTAAAGACATTTGGTTTAATATTATATACCGAAGAGTAGTGTACTTTTCTCTAGCTATTAAAGAAAATCCCAGGTTTATCTTATTAATAGACTTTCAAGATTTTACTGATGGACTGAAAGAGTGAAAGAAATATAAATAATTAATCCTAAATATTACAGTTTAGAGTAAATAGTTTCTCCATTATCTTTTTATATTCCTTTTTATGAATAGCATGTTACCTCTAGCATTAGGCAGCAGAAGTGAGCTAAGGAAACAAGCTCTTCCAATTGTCAGATTATACTCTTTGTAGGTACTATAACTATTCAAGTCACTGAGCACTTTATTGTGTCCAGTGGGATTTGTAAGATGGATATATGGACTTCATTCTAAAGAAGAAAATGCTTATATAGTATTTCTGTAAATTCACCACAAATCAATATAATGTTCTTAAGCAGAACTAAAAAAAAGGTAGCATTTCCCCCCACAATGCTAACAGAAAAATAGAAACAAATCAATAAGCATTTTAATATTTTTTCTTTCTGTTTTGAAAGCTTCTATGAAACTTTCATCCTTTCATCCTAGGAAAACAAAGAGCTACTGGGTCTAGAAGTCTACAATTAATAGTGAACATGGCTCCCACTTTAAATACTGTTTAGCCGTACATTTCTATAACTTACACTTTAGGCCAATTGCAGGTCTCTTGACAAGAAAATGACAATTAAAATATTAAACTGGTTAAATACAAGGGAAGTATAATATTCCTTTTGCTGCGTTATGCAGTTCTGACTCAGACTCCTGGTATATACAACCATCTCTAACCGTTGGGTCAGAAATTATCTTAAAAAGAATTTTCAGGTATACATCAGTGATGTTTCTATGCTGAGGACCATCAAAGTCAACCACCACCAGCCAGCTGTTCACCTCTCACCCTTTAAAACTTATATTTCTCTTTTGTTTTACTTTACATAGGCATTAACTTTTCACTTTCCTCTTTTTAATAACATTATTTCACCTTAATCATCTTCCTATCACAGCACTGCTGCTTATAAATGAGAAACAGACACTCTGGAGTTTTTTATAATCTTTTTATTTCAATGAGTGATAGATTGCAATCAAGCAAATGATGTTTTTATTACAGAGGTTCTCTTTGCACTGTTATGGTTGAGGTTGTGCCAGCATTCCTATTAAAATCCCCTTATATCAGGGATTTAAAATCCATCCATTAAAACATGCTCCAGGCTGCTACTTGACACACAAGGTCTCAACCAAAAATAAATGTAACAACATTTATTTTTATTAGGGGAGGAGGAAGGAAATCAGTAAGGTAGTTTTGGAGTTAAGGAAGTGCAAAAGAAATTACAGCAAGAAGTGCAAAAGAAATACAGCAAATTATACAGCTAGAGTTGGTTGAACTTTTAAACTGATGTTTAATGTAAAAAAGCACCTACTTTGGTATGATTTGTGGGGTTCTATTACTAGTTATTTGCAAATATTCGGGTGAGCTTGGTATATTTGAGAAAGCGTATGCACATCCTGAATGTTTCCAATTTCATCTGCTGTGATTCGTGGTGCAAACCATATACAAAAGTTTTGTTCTGTTTAAACATTCAGACATCTGAATGGTGAGTGAAAATCATACCAGGTGGCTCAGGTGAGGAGCAATCACAAATGAACAAAAAGTTGAAGTGAAGAGTCCACAAAAAATATTTTTCAAAACTACTAGGCAAACAACAACATAATAAACATGCTGAGAAAGGTATGTAGAGGAGGAGGTATGTGAACAACCAATTAGAAATTAAAGCGGCAGTGGATGCTTGTTAGAGGGCTTTCTCTTCACCCTCTCCCCTGGTTCTTGTCACGCAGACAGAAAGCAGAAGACCAGAAGGCCAAAGTGCAGGCTATGTGATGTTTATTGGAGTTAGGTTTCAGAGGGGTAGCCGTGTTAGTCTGTATCAGCAAAAACAACGAGGAGTTCTTGTGGCACCTTAAAGACTAACAAATGTATTTGGGCATAAGCTTTCGTGGGCTAAAACCCACTTCATCAGATGCATGGAGTGGAAAATACAGTAGCGGGTATATATACACAGTACATGAAAAGAGGGGAGTTGCCTTACCAAGTGGGGGGT